>NW_026614094.1:0-36524 GCF_026230105.1 Diorhabda sublineata | reverse complement strand
TCTAACTCTGTCAGATATCGTCGAATATCATCCATTGAAGCCCATTGAAGCCAACTGTCACTTTGTGTTAATTGAAAATTTTCTAAGTCTATCTTCCTCATTTGAAGTCGAATTTTAACATTTCTTATATATTTGAGTGAGTTCGCATCTAGCTTTGACAGATATCGTCGAATAGCATCCATTGAAGCCCATTGAGGTCAACTGTCACTTTGTGTTAATTGAAAATTTTCAAAGTCTATCTTTCTCATTTGAAGTCGAATTTCAACATTTCTTATATATTTGTGTGAGTTCGCATCTAACTCTGTCAGATATCGTCGAATATCATCCATTGAAGCCCATTGAAGCCAACTGTCACTTTGTGTTAATTGAAAATTTTCAAAGTCTATCTTCCTCATTTGAAGTCGAACTTCAACATTTCTTGTATATTTTAGCGAGTTCGCATCTAACTTTGTCAGATATCGTCGAATATCATCCATTGAAGCCCATTGAGGTCAACTGTCACTTTGTGTTAATTAAAAATTTTTCAAAGTCTATCTTCCTCATTTGAAGTCGAATTTCAACATTTCTTATATATTTGAGTGAGATCGCATCTAACTTTGTCAGATATCGTCGATTAACATCCATTGAAGCCCATTGAAATCAACTGTCACTTTGTGTTAATTGAAAATTTTCAAAGTCTATCTTCCTCATTTGAAGTCGAATTTTAACATTTCTTATATATTTGAGTGAGTTCGCATCTAGCTTTGTCAGATATCGTCGAATAGCATCATTGAAGCACATTGAGGTCAACTGTCCACTTTGTGTTAATTGAAAATTTTCAAAGTCTATCTTCCTCATTTGAAGTCGAATTTCAACATTTCTTATATATTTGAGTGAGTTC
Organism: Diorhabda sublineata; assembly: GCF_026230105.1. Lineage (NCBI taxonomy): Eukaryota > Metazoa > Arthropoda > Insecta > Coleoptera > Chrysomelidae > Diorhabda > Diorhabda sublineata. The sequence continues at coordinate 35,644 of NW_026614094.1, read as the reverse complement.
GCATCTAACTCTGTCAGATATCGTCGAATAACATCCATTTGAAGCCCATTGAAGCCAACTGTCACTTTGTGTTAATTGAAAATTTTCAAAGTCTATCTTCCTCATTTGAAGTCGAATTTCAACATTTCTCATATATTTGAGTGAGTTTGCGTCTAACTTTCTCAGATATCTTCGAAAAACATCCATTGAAGCCCATTGAAGTTAACTGTCACTTTGTGTTAATTGAAAATTTTCAAAGTCTATCTTCCTCATTTGAAGTCGAACTTCAACATTTCTTGTATATTTTAGTGAGTTCGCATCTAACTTTGTCAGATATCGGTCGAATATCATCCATTGAAGCCCATTGAGGTCAACTGTCACTTTGTGTTAATTGAAAATTTTCAAAGTCTATCTTCCTCATTTGAAGTCGAATTTCAACATTTCTTATATATTGAGTGAGTTCGCATCTAACTGTCAGATATCATCGAAAAACATCCATTGAAGCCCATTGAAGCCAACTTTCACTTTGTGTTAATTGAAAATTTTCAAAGTCTATCTTCCTCATTTTGAAGTCGAATTTTAACATTTTCTTATATATTTAGAGTGAGTTCGCATCTAGCTTTGTCAGATATCGTCGAATAGCATCCATTGAAGCCCATTGAGGTCAACTGTCACTTTGTGTTAATTGAAAATTTTCAAAGTCTATCTTCCTCATTTGAAGTCGAATTTCAACATTTCTTATATATTTGAGTGAGTTCGCATCTAACTCTGTCAGATATCGTCGAATAACATCCATTGAAGCCCATTGAAGCCAACTGTCACTTTGTGTTAATTGAAAATTTTCTAAGTCTATCTTCCTCATTTGAAGTCGAATTTTAACATTTCTTATATATTTGAGTGAGTTCGCATCTAGCTTTGACAGATATCGTCGAATAGCATCCATTGAAGCCCATTGAGGTCAACTGTCACTTTGTGTTAATTGAAAATTTTCAGTCTATCTTTCTCAATTTGAAGTCGAATTTCAACATTTCTTATATATTTGTGTGAGTTCGCATCTAACTCTGTCAGATATCGTCGAATATCATCCATTGAAGCCCATTGAAGCCAACTGTCACTTTGTGTTAATTGAAAATTTTCAAAGTCTATCTTCCTCATTTGAAGTCGAACTTCAACATTTCTTGTATATTTTAGCGAGTTCGCATCTAACTTTGTCAGATATCGTCGAATATCATCCATTGAAGCCCATTGAGGTCAACTGTCACTTTGTGTTAATTAAAAATTTTCAAAGTCTATCTTCCTCATTTGAAGTCGAATTTCAATATTTCTTATATATTTGAGTGAGTTCGCATCTAACTTTGTCAGATATCGTCGATTAACATCCATTGAAGCCCATTGAAATCAACTGTCACTTTGTGTTAATTGAAAATTTTCAAAGTCTATCTTCCTCATTTAAAGTCGAATTTTAACATTTCTTATATATTTGAGTGAGTTCGCATCTAGCTTTGTCAGATATCGTCGAATAGCATCCATTGAAGCCCATTGAAGGTCAACTGTCACTTTGTGTTAATTGAAAATTTTCAAAGTCTATCTTCCTCATTTGGAAGTCGAATTTCAACATTTCTTATATATTTTGAGTGAGTTCGCATCTAACTCTGTCAGATATCGTCGAATAACATCCATTGAAGCCCATTGAAGCCAACTGTCACTTTGTGTTTAATTGAAAATTTTCAAAGTCTATCTTCCTCATTTGAAGTCGAATTTCAACATTTCTCATATATTTGAGTGAGTTTGCGTCTAACTTTCTCAGATATCTTCGAAAAACATCCATTGAAGCCCATTGAAGTTAACTGTCACTTTGTGTTAATTGAAAATTTTCAAAGTCTATCTTCCTCATTTGAAGTCGAATTTTAACAAGGTCGAATTTTAACATTTCTTATATATTTGAGTGAGTTGGCATCTAACTCTGTCAGATATCGTCGAATATCATCCATTGAAGCCCATTGAAGCCCATTGAAGTTAACTGTCACTTTGTGTTAATTGAAAATTTTTCAAAGTCTATCTTCCTCATTTGAAGTCGAATTTCAACATTTCTTATATATTTGAGTGAGTTCGCATCTAACTTTGTCAGATATCGTCGAATAGCATCCATTGAAGCCCATTGAGGTCAACTGTCACTTTGTGTTAATTGAAAATTTTCTAAGTCTATCTTCCTCATTTGAAGTCGAATTTTAACATTTCTTATATATTTGAGTGAGTTGGCATCTAGCTTTGTCAGATATCGTCGAATAGCATCCATTGAATCCCATTGAAGCCAACTGTCACTTTGTGTTAATTGAAAATTTTCAAAGTCTATCTTCCTCATTTGAAGTCGAATTTCAACATTTCTTATATATTTGTGTGAGTTCGCATCTAACTCTGTCAGATATCGTCGAATAACATCCATTGAAGCCCATTGAAGCCAACTGTCACTTTGTGTTCATTGAAAATTTTCAAAGTCTATCTTCCTCATTTGAAGTCGAATTTCAACATTTCTTATATATTTGAGTGAGTTCGCATCTAACTTTGTCAGATATCGTCGAATAGCATCCATTGAAGCCCATTGAGGTCAACTGTCACTTTGTGTTAATTGAAAATTTTCTAAGTCTATCTTCCTCATTTGAAGTCGAATTTTAACATTTCTTATATATTTGAGTGAGTTCGCATCTAGCTTTGTCAGATATCGTCGAATAGCATCCATTGAATCCCATTGAAGCCAACTGTCACTTTGTGTTAATTGAAAATTTTCAAAGTCTATCTTCCTCATTTGAAGTCGAATTTCAAAATTTCTTATATATTTGTGTGAGTTCGCATCTAACTCTGTCAGATATCGTCGAATAACATCCATTGAAGACCATTGAAGCCAACTGTCACTTTGTGTTCATTGAAAATTTTCAAAGTCTATCTTCCTCATTTGAAGTCGAATTTCAACATTTCTTATATATTTGAGTGAGTTCGCATCTAACTTTGTCAGATATCGTCGAATAGCATCCATTGAAGCCCATTGAGGTCAACTGTCACTTTGTGTTAATTGAAAATTTTCAAAGTCATTCTTTCTCATTTGAAGTCGAATTTCAACATTTCTTATATATTTGTGTGAGTTCGCATCTAACTTTGTCAGATATCGTCGAATATCATCCATTGAAGCCCATTGAGGTCAACTGTCACTTTGTGATAATTGAAAATTTTCAAAGTCTATCTTCCTCATTTGAAGTCGAATTTCAACATTTCTTATATATTTGTGTGAGTTCGCATCTAACTCTGTCAGATATCGTCGAATATCATCCATTGAAGCCCATTGAAGCCAACTGTCACTTTGTGTTAATTGAAAATTTTCAAAGTCTATCTTCCTCATTTGAAGTCGAACTTCAACATTTCTTGTATATTTTAGCGAGTTCGCATCTAACTTTGTCAGATATCGTCGAATATCATCCATTGAAGCCCATTGAGGTCAACTGTCACTTTGTGTTAATTAAAAATTTTCAAAGTCTATCTTCCTCATTTGAAGTCGAATTTCAACATTTCTTATATATTTGAGTGAGTTCGCATCTAACTTTGTCAGATATCGTCGATTAACATCCATTGAAGCCCATTGAAATCAACTGTCACTTTGTGTTAATTGAAAATTTTCAAAGTCTATCTTCCTCATTTAAAGTCGAATTTTAACATTTCTTATATATTTGAGTGAGTTCGCATCTAGCTTTGTCAGATATCGTCGAATAGCATCCATTGAAGCCCATTGAGGTCAACTGTCACTTTGTGTTAATTGAAAATTTTCAAAGTCTATCTTCCTCATTTGAAGTCGAATTTCAACATTTCTTATATATTTGAGTGAGTTCGCATCTAACTCTGTCAGATATCGTCGAATAACATCCATTGAAGCCCATTGAAGCCAACTGTCACTTTGTGTTAATTGAAAATTTTCAAAGTCTATCTTCCTCATTTGAAGTCGAATTTCAACATTCCTCATATATTTGAGTGAGTTTGCGTCTAACTTTCTCAGATATCTTCGAAAAACATCCATTGAAGCCCATTGAAGTTAACTGTCACTTTGTGTTAATTGAAAATTTTCAAAGTCTATCTTCCTCATTTGAAGTCGAATTTTAACATTTCTTATATATTTGAGTGAGTTGGCATCTAACTCTGTCAGATATCGTCGAATATCATCCATTGAAGCCCATTGAAGCCCATTGAAGTTAACTGTCACTTTATGTTAATCGAAAATTTTCAAAGTCTATCTTCCTCATTTGAAGTCGAATTTCAACATTTCTTATATATTTGAGTGAGTTCGCATCTAACTTTGTCAGATATCGTCGAATAGCATCCATTGAAGCCCATTGAGGTCAACTGTCACTTTGTGTTAATTGAAAATTTTCAAAGTCTATCTTCCTCATTTGAAGTCGAACTTCAACATTTCTTGTATATTTGAGTGAGTTGGCATCTAACTTTGTCAGATATCGTCGAATATCATCCATTGAATCCCATTGAAGCCAACTGTCACTTTGTGTTAATTGAAAATTTTCAAAGTCTATCTTCCTCATTTGAAGTCGAATTTCAACATTTCTTATATATTTGTGTGAGTTCGCATCTAACTCTGTCAGATATCGTCGAATAACATCCATTGAAGCCCATTGAAGCCAACTGTCACTTTGTGTTCATTGAAAATTTTCAAAGTCTATCTTCCTCATTTGAAGTCGAATTTCAACATTTCTTATATATTTGAGTGAGTTCGCATCTAACTTTGTCAGATATCGTCGAATAGCATCCATTGAAGCCCATTGAGGTCAACTGTCACTTTGTGTTAATTGAAAATTTTCAAAGTCTATCTTTCTCATTTGAAGTCGAATTTCAACATTTCTTATATATTTGTATGAGTTCGCATCTAACTCTGTCAGATATCGTCGAATATCATCCATTGAAGCCCATTGAAGCCAACTGTCACTTTGTGTTAATTGAAAATTTTCTAAGTCTATCTTCCTCATTTGAAGTCGAATTTTAACATTTCTTATATATTTGAGTGAGTTCGCATCTAGCTTTGACAGATATCGTCGAATAGCATCCATTGAAGCCCATTCAGGTCAACTGTCACTTTGTGTTAATTGAAAATTTTCAAAGTCTATCTTTCTCATTTGAAGTCGAATTTCAACATTTCTTATATATTTGTGTGAGTTCGCATCTAACTCTGTCAGATATCGTCGAATATCATCCATTGAAGCCCATTGAAGCCAACTGTCACTTTGTGTTAATTGAAAATTTTCAAAGTCTATCTTCCTCATTTGAAGTCGAACTTCAACATTTCTTGTATATTTTAGCGAGTTCGCATCTAACTTTGTCAGATATCGTCGAATATCATCCATTGAAGCCCATTGAGGTCAACTGTCACTTTGTGTTAATTAAAAATTTTCAAAGTCTATCTTCCTCATTTGAAGTCGAATTTCAACATTTCTTATATATTTGAGTGAGATCGCATCTAACTTTGTCAGATATCGTCGATTAACATCCATTGAAGCCCATTGAAATCAACTGTCACTTTGTGTTAATTGAAAATTTTCAAAGTCTATCTTCCTCATTTGAAGTCGAATTTTAACATTTCTTATATATTTGAGTGAGTTCGCATCTAGCTTTGTCAGATATCGTCGAATAGCATCCATTGAAGCCCATTGAGGTCAACTGTCACTTTGTGTTAATTGAAAATTTTCAAAGTCTATCTTCCTCATTTGAAGTCGAATTTCAACATTTCTTATATATTTGAGTGAGTTCGCATCTAACTCTGTCAGATATCGTCGAATAACATCCATTGAAGCCCATTGAAGCCAACTGTCACTTTGTGTTAATTGAAAATTTTCAAAGTCTATCTTCCTCATTTGAAGTCGAATTTCAACATTTCTCATATATTTGAGTGAGTTTGCGTCTAACTTTCTCAGATATCTTCGAAAAACATCCATTGAAGCCCATTGAAGTTAACTGTCACTTTGTGTTAATTGAAAATTTTCAAAGTCTATCTTCCTCATTTGAAGTCGAACTTCAACATTTCTTGTATATTTTAGTGAGTTCGCATCTAACTTTGTCAGATATCGTCGAATATCATCCATTGAAGCCCATTGAGGTCAACTGTCACTTTGTGTTAATTGAAAATTTTCAAAGTCTATCTTCCTCATTTGAAGTCGAATTTCAACATTTCTTATATATTGAGTGAGTTCGCATCTAACTGTCAGATATCATCGAAAAACATCCATTGAAGCCCATTGAAGCCAACTTTCACTTTGTGTTAATTGAAAATTTTCAAAGTCTATCTTCCTCATTTGAAGTCGAATTTTAACATTTCTTATATATTTGAGTGAGTTCGCATCTAGCTTTGTCAGATATCGTCGAATAGCATCCATTGAAGCCCATTGAGGTCAACTGTCACTTTGTGTTAATTGAAAATTTTCAAAGTCTATCTTCCTCATTTGAAGTCGAATTTCAACATTTCTTATATATTTGAGTGAGTTCGCATCTAACTTTGTCAGATATCGTCGATTAACATCCATTGAAGCCCATTGAAGTTAACTGTCACTTTGTGTTAATTGAAAATTTTCAAAGTCTATCTTCCTCATTTGAAGTCGAACTTCAACATTTCTTGTATATTTTAGCGAGTTCGCATCTAACTTTGTCAGATATCGTCGAATATCATCCATTGAAGCCCATTGAGGTCAACTGTCACTTTGTGTTAATTGAAAATTTTCAAAGTCTATCTTCCTCATTTGAAGTCGAATTTCAACATTTCTTATATATTGAGTGAGTTCGCATCTAACTGTCAGATATCATCGAAAAACATCCATTGAAGCCCATTGAAGTTAACTGTCACTTTGTGTTAATTGAAAATTTTCAAAGTCTATCTTCCTCATTTGAAGTCGAACTTCAACATTTCTTGTATATTTTAGCGAGTTCGCATCTAACTTTGTCAGATATCGTCGAATATCATCCATTGAAGCCCATTGAGGTCAACTGTCACTTTGTGTTAATTAAAAATTTTCAAAGTCTATCTTCCTCATTTGAAGTCGAATTTCAACATTTCTTATATATTTGAGTGAGTTCGCATCTAACTTTGTCAGATATCGTCGATTAACATCCATTGAAGCCCATTGAAATCAACTGTCACTTTGTGTTAATTGAAAATTTTCAAAGTCTATCTTCCTCATTTAAAGTCGAATTTTAACATTTCTTATATATTTGAGTGAGTTCGCATCTAGCTTTGTCAGATATCGTCGAATAGCATCCATTGAAGCCCATTGAGGTCAACTGTCACTTTGTGTTAATTGAAAATTTTCAAAGTCTATCTTCCTCATTTGAAGTCGAATTTCAACATTTCTTATATATTTGAGTGAGTTCGCATCTAACTCTGTCAGATATCGTCGAATAACATCCATTGAAGCCCATTGAAGCCAACTGTCACTTTGTGTTAATTGAAAATTTTCAAAGTCTATCTTCCTCATTTGAAGTCGAATTTCAACATTTCTCATATATTTTAGTGAGTTTGCGTCTAACTTTCTCAGATATCTTCGAAAAACATCCATTGAAGCCCATTGAAGTTAACTGTCACTTTGTGTTAATTGAAAATTTTCAAAGTCTATCTTCCTCATTTGAAGTCGAATTTTAACAAGTCGAATTTTAACATTTCTTATATATTTGAGTGAGTTGGCATCTAACTCTGTCAGATATCGTCGAATATCATCCATTGAAGCCCATTGAAGCCCATTGAAGTTAACTGTCACTTTGTGTTAATTGAAAATTTTCAAAGTCTATCTTCCTCATTTGAAGTCGAATTTCAACATTTCTTATATATTTGAGTGAGTTCGCATCTAACTTTGTCAGATATCGTCGAATAGCATCCATTGAAGCCCATTGAGGTCAACTGTCACTTTGTGTTAATTGAAAATTTTCTAAGTCTATCTTCCTCATTTGAAGTCGAATTTTAACATTTCTTATATATTTGAGTGAGTTGGCATCTAGCTTTGTCAGATATCGTCGAATAGCATCCATTGAATCCCATTGAAGCCAACTGTCACTTTGTGTTAATTGAAAATTTTCAAAGTCTATCTTCCTCATTTGAAGTCGAATTTCAACATTTCTTATATATTTGTGTGAGTTCGCATCTAACTCTGTCAGATATCGTCGAATAACATCCATTGAAGCCCATTGAAGCCAACTGTCACTTTGTGTTCATTGAAAATTTTCAAAGTCTATCTTCCTCATTTGAAGTCGAATTTCAACATTTCTTATATATTTGAGTGAGTTCGCATCTAACTTTGTCAGATATCGTCGAATAGCATCCATTGAAGCCCATTGAGGTCAACTGTCACTTTGTGTTAATTGAAAATTTTCTAAGTCTATCTTCCTCATTTGAAGTCGAATTTTAACATTTCTTATATATTTGAGTGAGTTCGCATCTAGCTTTGTCAGATATCGTCGAATAGCATCCATTGAAGCCCATTGAGGTCAACTGTCACTTTGTGTTCATTGAAAATTTTCAAAGTCTATCTTCCTCATTTGAAGTCGAACTTCAACATTTCTTGTATATTTTAGCGAGTTCGCATCTAACTTTGTCAGATATCGTCGAATATCATCCATTGAAGCCCATTGAGGTCAACTGTCACTTTGTGTTAATTAAAAATTTTCAAAGTCTATCTTCCTCATTTGAAGTCGAATTTCAACATTTCTTATATATTTGAGTGAGTTCGCATCTAACTTTGTCATATATCGTCGATTAACATCCATTGAAGCCCATTGAAATCAACTGTCACTTTGTGTTAATTGAAAATTTTCTAAGTCTATCTTCCTCATTTGAAGTAGAATTTTAACATTTCTTATATATTTGAGTGAGTTCGCATCTAGCTTTGTCAGATATCGTCGAATAGCATCCATTGAAGCCCATTGAGGTCAACTGTCACTTTGTGTTAATTGAAAATTTTCTAAGTCTATCTTCCTCATTTGAAGTCGAATTTTAACATTTCTTATATATTTGAGTGAGTTGGCATCTAGCTTTGTCAGATATCGTCGAATAGCATCCATTGAATCCCATTGAAGCCAACTGTCACTTTGTGTTAATTGAAAATTTTCAAAGTCTATCTTCCTCATTTGAAGTCGAATTTCAAAATTTCTTATATATTTGTGTGAGTTCGCATCTAACTCTGTCAGATATCGTCGAATAACATCCATTGAAGACCATTGAAGCCAACTGTCACTTTGTGTTCATTGAAAATTTTCAAAGTCTATCTTCCTCATTTGAAGTCGAATTTCAACATTTCTTATATATTTGAGTGAGTTCGCATCTAACTTTGTCAGATATCGTCGAATAGCATCCATTGAAGCCCATTGAGGTCAACTGTCACTTTGTGTTAATTGAAAATTTTCAAAGTCATTCTTTCTCATTTGAAGTCGAATTTCAACATTTCTTATATATTTGTGTGAGTTCGCATCTAACTTTGTCAGATATCGTCGAATATCATCCATTGAAGCCCATTGAGGTCAACTGTCACTTTGTGATAATTGAAAATTTTCAAAGTCTATCTTCCTCATTTGAAGTCGAATTTTAACATTTCTTATATATTTGAGTGAGTTCGCATCTAGCTTTGACAGATATCGTCGAATAGCATCCATTGAAGCCCATTGAGGTCAACTGTCACTTTGTGTTAATTGAAAATTTTCAGTCTATCTTTCTCATTTGAAGTCGAATTTCAACATTTCTTATATATTTGTGTGAGTTCGCATCTAACTCTGTCAGATATCGTCGAATATCATCCATTGAAGCCCATTGAAGCCAACTGTCACTTTGTGTTAATTGAAAATTTTCAAAGTCTATCTTCCTCATTTGAAGTCGAACTTCAACATTTCTTGTATATTTTAGCGAGTTCGCATCTAACTTTGTCAGATATCGTCGAATAGCATCCATTGAAGCCCATTGAGGTCAACTGTCACTTTGTGTTAATTGAAAATTTTCAAAGTCATTCTTTCTCATTTGAAGTCGAATTTCAACATTTCTTATATATTTGTGTGAGTTCGCATCTAACTTTGTCAGATATCGTCGAATATCATCCATTGAAGCCCATTGAAGCCAACTGTCACTTTGTGTTAATTGAAAATTTTCAAAGTCTATCTTCCTCATTTGAAGTAGAATTTTAACATTTCTTATATATTTGAGTGAGTTCGCATCTAGCTTTGTCAGATATCGTCGAATAACATCCATTGAAGACCATTGAAGCCAACTGTCACTTTGTGTTCATTGAAAATTTTCAAAGTCTATCTTCCTCATTTGAAGTCGAATTTCAACATTTCTTATATATTTGAGTGAGTTCGCATCTAACTTTGTCAGATATCGTCGAATAGCATCCATTGAAGCCCATTGAGGTCAACTGTCACTTTGTGTTAATTGAAAATTTTCAAAGTCATTCTTTCTCATTTGAAGTCGAATTTCAACATTTCTTATATATTTGTGTGAGTTCGCATCTAACTTTGTCAGATATCGTCGAATATCATCCATTGAAGCCCATTGAAGCCAACTGTCACTTTGTGTTAATTGAAAATTTTCAAAGTCTATCTTCCTCATTTGAAGTCGAATTTCAACATTTCTTATATATTTGAGTGAGTTCGCATCTAACTCTGTCAGATATCGTCGAATAACATCCATTGAAGCCAACTGTCACTTTGTGTTAATTGAAAATTTTCAAAGTCTATCTTCCTCATTTGAAGTCGAACTTCAACATTTCTTGTATATTTTAGCGAGTTCGCATCTAACTTTGTCAGATATCGTCGAATATCATCCATTGAAGCCCATTGAGGTCAACTGTCACTTTGTGTTAATTAAAAATTTTCAAAGTCTATCTTCCTCATTTGAAGTCGAATTTCAACATTTCTTATATATTTGAGTGAGTTCGCATCTAACTTTGTCAGATATCGTCGATTAACATCCATTGAAGCCCATTGAAATCAACTCACTTTGTGTTAATTGAAAATTTTCTAAGTCTATCTTCCTCATTTGAAGTCGAATTTTAACATTTCTTATATATTTGAGTGAGTTCGCATCTAGCTTTGTCAGATATCGTCGAATAGCATCCATTGAAGCCCATTGAGGTCAACTGTCACTTTGTGTTAATTGAAAATTTTCAAAGTCTATCTTCCTCATTTGAAGTCGAATTTCAACATTTCTTATATATTTGAGTGAGTTCGCATCTAACTCTGTCAGATATCGTCGAATAACATCCATTGAAGCCCATTGAAGCCAACTGTCACTTTGGGTTAATTGAAAATTTTCAAAGTCTATCTTCCTCATTTGAAGTCGAACTTCAACATTTCTTGTATATTTTAGCGAGTTCGCATCTAACTTTCTCAGATATCTTCGAAAAACATCCATTGAAGCCCATTGAAGTTAACTGTCACTTTGTGTTAATTGAAAATTTTCAAAGTCTATCTTCCTCATTTGAAGTCGAATTTTAACATTTCTTATATATTTGAGTGAGTTGGCATCTAACTCTGTCAGATATCGTCGAATATCATCCATTGAAGCCCATTGAAGCCAACTGTCACTTTGTGTTAATTGAAAATTTTCAAAGTCTATCTTCCTCATTTGAAGTCGAATTTCAACATTTCTTATATATTTGAGTGAGTTCGCATCTAACTTTGTCAGATATCGTCGAATAGCATCCATTGAAGCCCATTGAGGTCAACTGTCACTTTGTGTTAATTGAAAATTTTCTAAGTCTATCTTCCTCATTTGAAGTCGAATTTTAACATTTCTTATATATTTGAGTGAGTTGGCATCTAGCTTTGTCAGATATCGTCGAATAGCATCCATTGAAACCCATTGAAGCCAACTGTCACTTTGTGTTAATTGAAAATTTTCAAAGTCTATCTTCCTCATTTGAAGTCGAATTTCAACATTTCTTATATATTTGTGTGAGTTCGCATCTAACTCTGTCAGATATCGTCGAATATCATCCATTGAAGCCCATTGAAGCCAACTGTCACTTTGTGTTAATTGAAAATTTTCAAAGTCTATCTTCCTCATTTGAAGTCGAACTTCAACATTTCTTGTATATTTTAGCGAGTTCGCATCTAACTTTGTCAGATATCGCCGAATATCATCCATTGAAGCCCATTGAGGTCAACTGTCACTTTGTGTTAATTAAAAATTTTCAAAGTCTATCTTCCTCATTTGAAGTCGAATTTCAACATTTCTTATATATTTGAGTGAGTTCGCATCTAACTTTGTCAGATATCGTCGATTAACATCCATTGAAGCCCATTGAAATCAACTGTCACTTTGTGTTAATTGAAAATTTTCAAAGTCTATCTTCCTCATTTAAAGTCGAATTTTAACATTCCTTATATATTTGAGTGAGTTCGCATCTAGCTTTGTCAGATATCGTCGAATAGCATCCATTGAAGCCCATTGAGGTCAACTGTCACTTTGTGTTAATTGAAAATTTTCAAAGTCTATCTTCCTCATTTGAAGTCGAATTTCAACATTTCTTATATATTTGAGTGAGTTCGCATCTAACTCTGTCAGATATCGTCGAATAACATCCATTGAAGCCCATTGAAGCCAACTGTCACTTTGTGTTAATTGAAAATTTTCAAAGTCTATCTTCCTCATTTGAAGTCGAATTTCAACATTTCTCATATATTTGAGTGAGTTTGCGTCTAACTTTCTCAGATATCTTCGAAAAACATCCATTGAAGCCCATTGAAGTTAACTGTCACTTTGTGTTAATTGAAAATTTTCAAAGTCTATCTTCCTCATTTGAAGTCGAATTTTAACATTTCTTATATATTTGAGTGAGTTGGCATCTAACTCTGTCAGATATCGTCGAATATCATCCATTGAAGCCCATTGAAGCCCATTGAAGTTAACTGTCACTTTGTGTTAATTGAAAATTTTCAAAGTCTATCTTCCTCATTTGAAGTCGAATTTTAACATTTCTTATATATTTGAGTGAGTTGGCATCTAACTCTGTCAGATATCGTCGAATATCACCCATTGAAGCCCATTGAAGCCAACTGTCACTCTGTGTTAATTGAAAATTTTCAAAGTCTATCTCCTCATTTGAAGTAGAATTTTAACATTTCTTATATATTTGAGTGAGTTCGCATCTAGCTTTGTCAGATATCGTCGAATAGCATCCATTGAAGCCCATTGAGGTCAACTGTCACTTTGTGTTAATTGAAAATTTTCTAAGTCTATCTTCCTCATTTGAAGTCGAATTTTAACATTTCTTATATATTTGAGTGAGTTGGCATCTAGCTTTCTCAGATATCGTCGAATAGCATCCATTGAATCCCATTGAAGCCAACTGTCACTTTGTGTTAATTGAAAATTTTCAAAGTCATTCTTTCTCATTTGTAGTCGAATTTCAACATTTCTTATATATTTGTGTGAGTTCGCATCTAACTTTGTCAGATATCGTCGAATATCATCCATTGAAGCCCATTGAGGTCAACTGTCACTTTGTGATAATTGAAAATTTTCAAAGTCTATCTTCCTCATTTGAAGTCGAACTTCAACATTTCTTATATATTTGAGTGAGTTCGCATCTAACTCTGTCAGATATCGTCGAATAACATCCATTGAAGCCAACTGTCACTTTGTGTTAATTGAAAATTTTCAAAGTCTATCTTCCTCATTTGAAGTCGAACTTCAACATTTCTTGTATATTTTAGCGAGTTCGCATCTAACTTTGTCAGATATCGTCGAATATCATCCATTGAAGCCCATTGAGGTCAACTGTCACTTTGTGTTAATTAAAAATTTTCAAAGTCTATCTTCCTCATTTGAAGTCGAATTTCAACATTTCTTATATATTTGAGTGAGTTCGCATCTAACTTTGTCAGATATCGTCGATTAACATCCATTGAAGCCCATTGAAATCAACTCACTTTGTGTTAATTGAAAATTTTCTAAGTCTATCTTCCTCATTTGAAGTCGAATTTTAACATTTCTTATATATTTGAGTGAGTTCGCATCTAGCTTTGTCAGATATCGTCGAATAGCATCCATTGAAGCCCATTGAGGTCAACTGTCACTTTGTGTTAATTGAAAATTTTCAAAGTCTATCTTCCTCATTTGAAGTCGAATTTCAATATTTCTTATATATTTGAGTGAGTTCGCATCTAACTCTGTCAGATATCGTCGAATAACATCCATTGAAGCCCATTGAAGCCAACTGTCACTTTGGGTTAATTGAAAATTTTCAAAGTCTATCTTCCTCATTTGAAGTCGAACTTCAACATTTCTTGTATATTTTAGCGAGTTCGCATCTAACTTTCTCAGATATCTTCGAAAAACATCCATTGAAGCCCATTGAAGTTAACTGTCACTTTGTGTTAATTGAAAATTTTCAAAGTCTATCTTCCTCATTTGAAGTCGAATTTTAACATTTCTTATATATTTGAGTGAGTTGGCATCTAACTCTGTCAGATATCGTCGAATATCATCCATTGAAGCCCATTGAAGCCAACTGTCACTTTGTGTTAATTGAAAATTTTCAAAGTCTATCTTCCTCATTTGAAGTCGAATTTCAACATTTCTTATATATTTGAGTGAGTTCGCATCTAACTTTGTCAGATATCGTCGAATAGCATCCATTGAAGCCCATTGAGGTCAACTGTCACTTTGTGTTAATTGAAAATTTTCAAAGTCTATCTTCCTCATTTGAAGTCGAATTTCAACATTTCTTATATATTTGAGTGAGTTCGCATCTAACTCTGTCAGATATCGTCGAATAACATCCATTGAAGCCCATTGAAGCCAACTGTCACTTTGTGTTAATTGAAAATTTTCAAAGTCTATCTTCCTCATTTGAAGTCGAATTTCAACATTTCTCATATATTTGAGTGAGTTTGCGTCTAACTTTCTCAGATATCTTCGAAAAACATCCATTGAAGCCCATTGAAGTTAACTGTCACTTTGTGTTAATTGAAAATTTTCAAAGTCTATCTTCCTCATTTGAAGTCGAATTTTAACATTTCTTATATATTTGAGTGAGTTGGCATCTAACTCTGTCAGATATCGTCGAATATCATCCATTGAAGCCCATTGAAGCCCATTGAAGTTAACTGTCACTTTGTGTTAATTGAAAATTTTCAAAGTCTATCTTCCTCATTTGAAGTCGAATTTTAACATTTCTTATATATTTGAGTGAGTTGGCATCTAACTCTGTCAGATATCGTCGAATATCACCCATTGAAGCCCATTGAAGCCAACTGTCACTCTGTGTTAATTGAAAATTTTCAAAGTCTATCTCCTCATTTGAAGTAGAATTTTAACATTTCTTATATATTTGAGTGAGTTCGCATCTAGCTTTGTCAGATATCGTCGAATAGCATCCATTGAAGCCCATTGAGGTCAACTGTCACTTTGTGTTAATTGAAAATTTTCTAAGTCTATCTTCCTCATTTGAAGTCGAATTTTAACATTTCTTATATATTTGAGTGAGTTGGCATCTAGCTTTCTCAGATATCGTCGAATAGCATCCATTGAATCCCATTGAAGCCAACTGTCACTTTGTGTTAATTGAAAATTTTCAAAGTCATTCTTTCTCATTTGAAGTCGAATTTCAACATTTCTTATATATTTGTGTGAGTTCGCATCTAACTTTGTCAGATATCGTCGAATATCATCCATTGAAGCCCATTGAGGTCAACTGTCACTTTGTGATAATTGAAAATTTTCAAAGTCTATCTTCCTCATTTGAAGTCGAACTTCAACATTTCTTATATATTTGAGTGAGTTCGCATCTAACTCTGTCAGATATCGTCGAATAACATCCATTGAAGCCAACTGTCACTTTGTGTTAATTGAAAATTTTCAAAGTCTATCTTCCTCATTTGAAGTCGAACTTCAACATTTCTTGTATATTTTAGCGAGTTCGCATCTAACTTTGTCAGATATCGTCGAATATCATCCATTGAAGCCCATTGAGGTCAACTGTCACTTTGTGTTAATTAAAAATTTTCAAAGTCTATCTTCCTCATTTGAAGTCGAATTTCAACATTTCTTATATATTTGAGTGAGTTCGCATCTAACTTTGTCAGATATCGTCGATTAACATCCATTGAAGCCCATTGAAATCAACTCACTTTGTGTTAATTGAAAATTTTCTAAGTCTATCTTCCTCATTTGAAGTCGAATTTTAACATTTCTTATATATTTGAGTGAGTTCGCATCTAGCTTTGTCAGATATCGTCGAATAGCATCCATTGAAGCCCATTGAGGTCAACTGTCACTTTGTGTTAATTGAAAATTTTCAAAGTCTATCTTCCTCATTTGAAGTCGAATTTCAACATTTCTTATATATTTGAGTGAGTTCGCATCTAACTCTGTCAGATATCGTCGAATAACATCCATTGAAGCCCATTGAAGCCAACTGTCACTTTGGGTTAATTGAAAATTTTCAAAGTCTATCTTCCTCATTTGAAGTCGAACTTCAACATTTCTTGTATATTTTAGCGAGTTCGCATCTAACTTTCTCAGATATCTTCGAAAAACATCCATTGAAGCCCATTGAAGTTAACTGTCACTTTGTGTTAATTGAAAATTTTCAAAGTCTATCTTCCTCATTTGAAGTCGAATTTTAACATTTCTTATATATTTGAGTGAGTTGGCATCTAACTCTGTCAGATATCGTCGAATATCATCCATTGAAGCCCATTGAAGCCAACTGTCACTTTGTGTTAATTGAAAATTTTCAAAGTCTATCTTCCTCATTTGAAGTCGAATTTCAACATTTCTTATATATTTGAGTGAGTTCGCATCTAACTTTGTCAGATATCGTCGAATAGCATCCATTGAAGCCCATTGAGGTCAACTGTCACTTTGTGTTAATTGAAAATTTTCAAAGTCTATCTTCCTCATTTGAAGTCGAATTTCAACATTTCTTATATATTTGAGTGAGTTCGCATCTAGCTTTGTCAGATATCGTCGAATAGCATCCATTGAAGCCCATTGAGGTCAACTGTCACTTTGTGTTAATTGAAAATTTTCAAAGTCTATCTTCCTCATTTGAAGTCGAATTTCAACATTTCTTATATATTTGAGTGAGTTGGCATCTAGCTTTCTCAGATATCGTCGAATAGCATCCATTGAATCCCATTGAAGCCAACTGTCACTTTGTGTTAATTGAAAATTTTCAAAGTCATTCTTTCTCATTTGAAGTCGAATTTCAACATTTCTTATATATTTGTGTGAGTTCGCATCTAACTTTGTCAGATATCGTCGAATATCATCCATTGAAGCCCATTGAGGTCAACTGTCACTTTGTGATAATTGAAAATTTTCAAAGTCTATCTTCCTCATTTGAAGTCGAACTTCAACATTTCTTATATATTTGAGTGAGTTCGCATCTAACTCTGTCAGATATCGTCGAATAACATCCATTGAAGCCAACTGTCACTTTGTGTTAATTGAAAATTTTCAAAGTCTATCTTCCTCATTTGAAGTCGAACTTCAACATTTCTTGTATATTTTAGCGAGTTCGCATCTAACTTTGTCAGATATCGTCGAATATCATCCATTGAAGCCCATTGAGGTCAACTGTCACTTTGTGTTAATTAAAAATTTTCAAAGTCTATCTTCCTCATTTGAAGTCGAATTTCAACATTTCTTATATATTTGAGTGAGTTCGCATCTAACTTTGTCAGATATCGTCGATTAACATCCATTGAAGCCCATTGAAATCAACTCACTTTGTGTTAATTGAAAATTTTCTAAGTCTATCTTCCTCATTTGAAGTCGAATTTTAACATTTCTTATATATTTGAGTGAGTTCGCATCTAGCTTTGTCAGATATCGTCGAATAGCATCCATTGAAGCCCATTGAGGTCAACTGTCACTTTGTGTTAATTGAAAATTTTCAAAGTCTATCTTCCTCATTTGAAGTCGAATTTCAACATTTCTTATATATTTGAGTGAGTTCGCATCTAACTCTGTCAGATATCGTCGAATAACATCCATTGAAGCCCATTGAAGCCAACTGTCACTTTGGGTTAATTGAAAATTTTCAAAGTCTATCTTCCTCATTTGAAGTCGAACTTCAACATTTCTTGTATATTTTAGCGAGTTCGCATCTAACTTTCTCAGATATCTTCGAAAAACATCCATTGAAGCCCATTGAAGTTAACTGTCACTTTGTGTTAATTGAAAATTTTCAAAGTCTATCTTCCTCATTTGAAGTCGAATTTTAACATTTCTTATATATTTGAGTGAGTTGGCATCTAACTCTGTCAGATATCGTCGAATATCATCCATTGAAGCCCATTGAAGCCAACTGTCACTTTGTGTTAATTGAAAATTTTCAAAGTCTATCTTCCTCATTTGAAGTCGAATTTCAACATTTCTTATATATTTGAGTGAGTTCGCATCTAACTTTGTCAGATATCGTCGAATAGCATCCATTGAAGCCCATTGAGGTCAACTGTCACTTTGTGTTAATTGAAAATTTTCAAAGTCTATCTTCCTCATTTGAAGTCGAATTTCAACATTTCTTATATATTTGAGTGAGTTCGCATCTAGCTTTGTCAGATATCGTCGAATAGCATCCATTGAAGCCCATTGAGGTCAACTGTCACTTTGTGTTAATTGAAAATTTTCAAAGTCTATCTTCCTCATTTGAAGTCGAATTTCAACATTTCTTATATATTTGAGTGAGTTCGCATCTAACTCTGTCAGATATCGTCGAATAACATCCATTGAAGCCCATTGAAGCCAACTGTCACTTTGGGTTAATTGAAAATTTTCAAAGTCTATCTTCCTCATTTGAAGTCGAACTTCAACATTTCTTGTATATTTTAGCGAGTTCGCATCTAACTTTCTCAGATATCTTCGAAAAACATCCATTGAAGCCCATTGAAGTTAACTGTCACTTTGTGTTAATTGAAAATTTTCAAAGTCTATCTTCCTCATTTGAAGTCGAATTTTAACATTTCTTATATATTTGAGTGAGTTGGCATCTAACTCTGTCAGATATCGTCGAATATCATCCATTGAAGCCCATTGAAGCCAACTGTCACTTTGTGTTAATTGAAAATTTTCAAAGTCTATCTTCCTCATTTGAAGTCGAATTTCAACATTTCTTATATATTTGAGTGAGTTCGCATCTAACTTTGTCAGATATCGTCGAATAGCATCCATTGAAGCCCATTGAGGTCAACTGTCACTTTGTGTTAATTGAAAATTTTCAAAGTCTATCTTCCTCATTTGAAGTCGAATTTTAACATTTCTTATATATTTGAGTGAGTTGGCATCTAGCTTTGTCAGATATCGTCGAATAGCATCCATTGAAACCCATTGAGGTCAACTGTCACTTTGTGTTAATTGAAAATTTTCTAAGTCTATCTTCCTCATTTGAAGTCGAATTTTAACATTTCTTATATATTTGAGTGAGTTGGCATCTAACTCTGTCAGATATCGTCGAATATCATCCATTGAAGCCCATTGAAGCCAACTGTCACTTTGTGTTAATTGAAAATTTTCAAAGTCTATCTTCCTCATTTGAAGTCGAATTTCAACATTTCTTATATATTTGAGTGAGTTCGCATCTAACTTTGTCAGATATCGTCGAATAGCATCCATTGAAGCCCATTGAGGTCAACTGTCACTTTGTGTTAATTGAAAATTTTCAAAGTCTATCTTCCTCATTTGAAGTCGAATTTCAACATTTCTTATATATTTGAGTGAGTTCGCATCTAACTTTGTCAGATATCGTCGAATAGCATCCATTGAAGCCCATTGAGGTCAACTGTCACTTTGTGTTAATTGAAAATTTTCTAAGTCTATCTTCCTCATTTGAAGTCGAATTTTAACATTTCTTATATATTTGAGTGAGTTCGCATCTAGCTTTGTCAGATATCGTCGAATAGCATCCATTGAAGCCCATTGAGGTCAACTGTCACTTTGTGTTCATTGAAAATTTTCAAAGTCTATCTTCCTCATTTGAAGTCGAACTTCAACATTTCTTGTATATTTTAGCGAGTTCGCATCTAACTTTGTCAGATATCGTCGAATATCATCCATTGAAGCCCATTGAGGTCAACTGTCACTTTGTGTTAATTAAAAATTTTCAAAGTCTATCTTCCTCATTTGAAGTCGAATTTCAACATTTCTTATATATTTGAGTGAGTTCGCATCTAACTTTGTCATATATCGTCGATTAACATCCATTGAAGCCCATTGAAATCAACTGTCACTTTGTGTTAATTGAAAATTTTCTAAGTCTATCTTCCTCATTTGAAGTAGAATTTTAACATTTCTTATATATTTGAGTGAGTTCGCATCTAGCTTTGTCAGATATCGTCGAATAGCATCCATTGAAGCCCATTGAGGTCAACTGTCACTTTGTGTTAATTGAAAATTTTCTAAGTCTATCTTCCTCATTTGAAGTCGAATTTTAACATTTCTTATATATTTGAGTGAGTTGGCATCTAGCTTTGTCAGATATCGTCGAATAGCATCCATTGAATCCCATTGAAGCCAACTGTCACTTTGTGTTAATTGAAAATTTTCAAAGTCTATCTTCCTCATTTGAAGTCGAATTTCAAAATTTCTTATATATTTGTGTGAGTTCGCATCTAACTCTGTCAGATATCGTCGAATAACATCCATTGAAGACCATTGAAGCCAACTGTCACTTTGTGTTCATTGAAAATTTTCAAAGTCTATCTTCCTCATTTGAAGTCGAATTTCAACATTTCTTATATATTTGAGTGAGTTCGCATCTAACTTTGTCAGATATCGTCGAATAGCATCCATTGAAGCCCATTGAGGTCAACTGTCACTTTGTGTTAATTGAAAATTTTCATAGTCATTCTTTCTCATTTGAAGTCGAATTTCAACATTTCTTATATATTTGTGTGAGTTCGCATCTAACTTTGTCAGATATCGTCGAATATCATCCATTGAAGCCCATTGAGGTCAACTGTCACTTTGTGATAATTGAAAATTTTCAAAGTCTATCTTCCTCATTTGAAGTCGAATTTTAACATTTCTTATATATTTGAGTGAGTTCGCATCTAGCTTTGACAGATATCGTCGAATAGCATCCATTGAAGCCCATTGAGGTCAACTGTCACTTTGTGTTAATTGAAAATTTTCAGTCTATCTTTCTCATTTGAAGTCGAATTTCAACATTTCTTATATATTTGTGTGAGTTCGCATCTAACTCTGTCAGATATCGTCGAATATCATCCATTGAAGCCCATTGAAGCCAACTGTCACTTTGTGTTAATTGAAAATTTTCAAAGTCTATCTTCCTCATTTGAAGTCGAACTTCAACATTTCTTGTATATTTTAGCGAGTTCGCATCTAACTTTGTCAGATATCGTCGAATATCATCCATTGAAGCCCATTGAGGTCAACTGTCACTTTGTGTTAATTAAAAATTTTCAAAGTCTATCTTCCTCATTTGAAGTCGAATTTCAACATTTCTTATATATTTGAGTGAGTTCGCATCTAACTTTGTCAGATATCGTCGATTAACATCCATTGAAGCCCATTGAAATCAACTGTCACTTTGTGTTAATTGAAAATTTTCAAAGTCTATCTTCCTCATTTAAAGTCGAATTTTAACATTTCTTATATATTTGAGTGAGCTCGCATCTAGCTTTGTCAGATATCGTCGAATAGCATCCATTGAAGCCCATTGAGGTCAACTGTCACTTTGTGTTAATTGAAAATTTTCAAAGTCTATCTTCCTCATTTGAAGTCGAATTTCAACATTTCTTATATATTTGAGTGAGTTCGCATCTAACTCTGTCAGATATCGTCGACTAACATCCATTGAAGCCCATTGAAGCCAACTGTCACTTTGTGTTAATTGAAAATTTTCAAAGTCTATCTTCCTCATTTGAAGTCGAATTTCAACATTTCTCATATATTTGAGTGAGTTTGCGTCTAACTTTCTCAGATATCTTCGAAAAACATCCATTGAAGCCCATTGAAGTTAACTGTCACTTTGTGTTAATTGAAAATTTTCAAAGTCTATCTTCCTCATTTGAAGTCGAATTTTAACAAGTCGAATTTTAACATTTCTTATATATTTGAGTGAGTTGGCATCTAACTCTGTCAGATATCGTCGAATATCATCCATTGAAGCCCATTGAAGCCCATTGAAGTTAACTGTCACTTTGTGTTAATTGAAAATTTTCAAAGTCTATCTTCCTCATTTGAAGTCGAATTTCAACATTTCTTATATATTTGAGTGAGTTCGCATCTAACTTTGTCAGATATCGTCGAATAGCATCCATTGAAGCCCATTGAAGCCAACTGTCACTTTGTGTTAATTGAAAATTTTCAAAGTCTATCTTCCTCATTTGAAGTCGAATTTCAACATTTCTTATATATTTGTGTGAGTTCGCATCTAACTCTGTCAGATATCGTCGAATAACATCCATTGAAGCCCATTGAAGCCAACTGTCACTTTGTGTTCATTGAAAATTTTCAAAGTCTATCTTCCTCATTTGAAGTCGAATTTCAACATTTCTTATATATTTGAGTGAGTTCGCATCTAACTTTGTCAGATATCGTCGAATAGCATCCATTGAAGCCCATTGAGGTCAACTGTCACTTTGTGTTAATTGAAAATTTTCTAAGTCTATCTTCCTCATTTGAAGTCGAATTTTAACATTTCTTATATATTTGAGTGAGTTCGCATCTAGCTTTGTCAGATATCGTCGAATAGCATCCATTGAAGCCCATTGAGGTCAACTGTCACTTTGTGTTCATTGAAAATTTTCAAAGTCTATCTTCCTCATTTGAAGTCGAACTTCAACATTTCTTGTATATTTTAGCGAGTTCGCATCTAACTTTGTCAGATATCGTCGAATATCATCCATTGAAGCCCATTGAGGTCAACTGTCACTTTGTGTTAATTAAAAATTTTCAAAGTCTATCTTCCTCATTTGAAGTCGAATTTCAACATTTCTTATATATTTGAGTGAGTTCGCATCTAACTTTGTCATATATCGTCGATTAACATCCATTGAAGCCCATTGAAATCAACTGTCACTTTGTGTTAATTGAAAATTTTCTAAGTCTATCTTCCTCATTTGAAGTAGAATTTTAACATTTCTTATATATTTGAGTGAGTTCGCATCTAGCTTTGTCAGATATCGTCGAATAGCATCCATTGAAGCCCATTGAAGCCAACTGTCACTTTGTGTTCATTGAAAATTTTCAAAGTCTATCTTCCTCATTTGAAGTCGAATTTCAACATTTCTTATATATTTGAGTGAGTTCGCATCTAACTTTGTCAGATATCGTCGAATAGCATCCATTGAAGCCCATTGAGGTCAACTGTCACTTTGTGTTAATTGAAAATTTTCAAAGTCATTCTTTCTCATTTGAAGTCGAATTTCAACATTTCTTATATATTTGTGTGAGTTCGCATCTAACTTTGTCAGATATCGTCGAATATCATCCATTGAAGCCCATTGAAGCCAACTGTCACTTTGTGTTAATTGAAAATTTTCAAAGTCTATCTTCCTCATTTGAAGTAGAATTTTAACATTTCTTATATATTTGAGTGAGTTCGCATCTAGCTTTGTCAGATATCGTCGAATAACATCCATTGAAGACCATTGAAGCCAACTGTCACTTTGTGTTCATTGAAAATTTTCAAAGTCTATCTTCCTCATTTGAAGTCGAATTTCAACATTTCTTATATATTTGAGTGAGTTCGCATCTAACTTTGTCAGATATCGTCGAATAGCATCCATTGAAGCCCATTGAGGTCAACTGTCACTTTGTGTTAATTGAAAATTTTCAAAGTCATTCTTTCTCATTTGAAGTCGAATTTCAACATTTCTTATATATTTGTGTGAGTTCGCATCTAACTTTGTCAGATATCGTCGAATATCATCCATTGAAGCCCATTGAAGCCAACTGTCACTTTGTGTTAATTGAAAATTTTCAAAGTCTATCTTCCTCATTTGAAGTCGAATTTCAACATTTCTTATATATTTGAGTGAGTTCGCATCTAACTCTGTCAGATATCGTCGAATAACATCCATTGAAGCCAACTGTCACTTTGTGTTAATTGAAAATTTTCAAAGTCTATCTTCCTCATTTGAAGTCGAACTTCAACATTTCTTGTATATTTTAGCGAGTTCGCATCTAACTTTGTCAGATATCGTCGAATATCATCCATTGAAGCCCATTGAGGTCAACTGTCACTTTGTGTTAATTAAAAATTTTCAAAGTCTATCTTCCTCATTTGAAGTCGAATTTCAACATTTCTTATATATTTGAGTGAGTTCGCATCTAACTTTGTCAGATATCGTCGATTAACATCCATTGAAGCCCATTGAAATCAACTCACTTTGTGTTAATTGAAAATTTTCTAAGTCTATCTTCCTCATTTGAAGTCGAATTTTAACATTTCTTATATATTTGAGTGAGTTCGCATCTAGCTTTGTCAGATATCGTCGAATAGCATCCATTGAAGCCCATTGAGGTCAACTGTCACTTTGTGTTAATTGAAAATTTTCAAAGTCTATCTTCCTCATTTGAAGTCGAATTTCAACATTTCTTATATATTTGAGTGAGTTCGCATCTAACTCTGTCAGATATCGTCGAATAACATCCATTGAAGCCCATTGAAGCCAACTGTCACTTTGGGTTAATTGAAAATTTTCAAAGTCTATCTTCCTCATTTGAAGTCGAACTTCAACATTTCTTGTATATTTTAGCGAGTTCGCATCTAACTTTCTCAGATATCTTCGAAAAACATCCATTGAAGCCCATTGAAGTTAACTGTCACTTTGTGTTAATTGAAAATTTTCAAAGTCTATCTTCCTCATTTGAAGTCGAATTTTAACATTTCTTATATATTTGAGTGAGTTGGCATCTAACTCTGTCAGATATCGTCGAATATCATCCATTGAAGCCCATTGAAGCCAACTGTCACTTTGTGTTAATTGAAAATTTTCAAAGTCTATCTTCCTCATTTGAAGTCGAATTTCAACATTTCTTATATATTTGAGTGAGTTCGCATCTAACTTTGTCAGATATCGTCGAATAGCATCCATTGAAGCCCATTGAGGTCAACTGTCACTTTGTGTTAATTGAAAATTTTCTAAGTCTATCTTCCTCATTTGAAGTCGAATTTTAACATTTCTTATATATTTGAGTGAGTTGGCATCTAGCTTTGTCAGATATCGTCGAATAGCATCCATTGAAACCCATTGAAGCCAACTGTCACTTTGTGTTAATTGAAAATTTTCAAAGTCTATCTTCCTCATTTGAAGTCGAATTTCAACATTTCTTATATATTTGTGTGAGTTCGCATCTAACTCTGTCAGATATCGTCGAATATCATCCATTGAAGCCCATTGAAGCCAACTGTCACTTTGTGTTAATTGAAAATTTTCAAAGTCTATCTTCCTCATTTGAAGTCGAACTTCAACATTTCTTGTATATTTTAGCGAGTTCGCATCTAACTTTGTCAGATATCGCCGAATATCATCCATTGAAGCCCATTGAGGTCAACTGTCACTTTGTGTTAATTAAAAATTTTCAAAGTCTATCTTCCTCATTTGAAGTCGAATTTCAACATTTCTTATATATTTGAGTGAGTTCGCATCTAACTTTGTCAGATATCGTCGATTAACATCCATTGAAGCCCATTGAAATCAACTGTCACTTTGTGTTAATTGAAAATTTTCAAAGTCTATCTTCCTCATTTAAAGTCGAATTTTAACATTCCTTATATATTTGAGTGAGTTCGCATCTAGCTTTGTCAGATATCGTCGAATAGCATCCATTGAAGCCCATTGAGGTCAACTGTCACTTTGTGTTAATTGAAAATTTTCAAAGTCTATCTTCCTCATTTGAAGTCGAATTTCAACATTTCTTATATATTTGAGTGAGTTCGCATCTAACTCTGTCAGATATCGTCGAATAACATCCATTGAAGCCCATTGAAGCCAACTGTCACTTTGTGTTAATTGAAAATTTTCAAAGTCTATCTTCCTCATTTGAAGTCGAATTTCAACATTTCTCATATATTTGAGTGAGTTTGCGTCTAACTTTCTCAGATATCTTCGAAAAACATCCATTGAAGCCCATTGAAGTTAACTGTCACTTTGTGTTAATTGAAAATTTTCAAAGTCTATCTTCCTCATTTGAAGTCGAATTTTAACATTTCTTATATATTTGAGTGAGTTGGCATCTAACTCTGTCAGATATCGTCGAATATCATCCATTGAAGCCCATTGAAGCCCATTGAAGTTAACTGTCACTTTGTGTTAATTGAAAATTTTCAAAGTCTATCTTCCTCATTTGAAGTCGAATTTTAACATTTCTTATATATTTGAGTGAGTTGGCATCTAACTCTGTCAGATATCGTCGAATATCACCCATTGAAGCCCATTGAAGCCAACTGTCACTCTGTGTTAATTGAAAATTTTCAAAGTCTATCTCCTCATTTGAAGTAGAATTTTAACATTTCTTATATATTTGTGTGAGTTCGCATCTAACTCTGTCAGATATCGTCGAATATCATCCATTGAAGCCCATTGAAGCCAACTGTCACTTTGTGTTAATTGAAAATTTTCAAAGTCTATCTTCCTCATTTGAAGTCGAACTTCAACATTTCTTGTATATTTTAGCGAGTTCGCATCTAACTTTGTCAGATATCGTCGAATATCATCCATTGAAGCCCATTGAGGTCAACTGTCACTTTGTGTTAATTAAAAATTTTCAAAGTCTATCTTCCTCATTTGAAGTCGAATTTCAACATTTCTTATATATTTGAGTGAGTTCGCATCTAACTTTGTCAGATATCGTCGATTAACATCCATTGAAGCCCATTGAAATCAACTGTCACTTTGTGTTAATTGAAAATTTTCAAAGTCTATCTTCCTCATTTAAAGTCGAATTTTAACATTTCTTATATATTTGAGTGAGTTCGCATCTAGCTTTGTCAGATATCGTCGAATAACATCCATTGAAGCCCATTGAAGCCAACTGTCACTTTGTGTTAATTGAAAATTTTCAAAGTCTATCTTCCTCATTTGAAGTCGAATTTTAACATTTCTTATATATTTGAGTGAGTTGGCATCTAGCTTTGTCAGATATCGTCGAATAGCATCCATTGAAACCCATTGAAGCCAACTGTCACTTTGTGTTAATTGAAAATTTTCAAAGTCTATCTTCCTCATTTGAAGTCGAATTTCAACATTTCTTATATATTTGTGTGAGTTCGCATCTAACTCTGTCAGATATCGTCGAATATCATCCATTGAAGCCCATTGAAGCCAACTGTCACTTTGTGTTAATTGAAAATTTTCAAAGTCTATCTTCCTCATTTGAAGTCGAACTTCAACATTTCTTGTATATTTTAGCGAGTTCGCATCTAACTTTGTCAGATATCGTCGAATATCATCCATTGAAGCCCATTGAGGTCAACTGTCACTTTGTGTTAATTAAAAATTTTCAAAGTCTATCTTCCTCATTTGAAGTCGAATTTCAACATTTCTTATATATTTGAGTGAGTTCGCATCTAACTTTGTCAGATATCGTCGATTAACATCCATTGAAGCCCATTGAAATCAACTGTCACTTTGTGTTAATTGAAAATTTTCAAAGTCTATCTTCCTCATTTAAAGTCGAATTTTAACATTTCTTATATATTTGAGTGAGTTCGCATCTAGCTTTGTCAGATATCGTCGAATAACATCCATTGAAGCCCATTGAAGCCAACTGTCACTTTGTGTTAATTGAAAATTTTCAAAGTCTATCTTCCTCATTTGAAGTCGAATTTCAACATTTCTCATATATTTGAGTGAGTTTGCGTCTAACTTTCTCAGATATCTTCGAAAAACATCCATTGAAGCCCATTGAAGTTAACTGTCACTTTGTGTTAATTGAAAATTTTCAAAGTCTATCTTCCTCATTTGAAGTCGAATTTTAACATTTCTTATATATTTGAGTGAGTTGGCATCTAACTCTGTCAGATATCGTCGAATATCATCCATTGAAGCCCATTGAAGCCCATTGAAGTTAACTGTCACTTTGTGTTAATTGAAAATTTTCAAAGTCTATCTTCCTCATTTGAAGTCGAATTTCAACATTTCTTATATATTTGAGTGAGTTCGCATCTAACTTTGTCAGATATCGTCGAATAGCATCCATTGAAGCCCATTGAGGTCAACTGTCACTTTGTGTTAATTGAAAATTTTCTAAGTCTATCTTCCTCATTTGAAGTCGAATTTTAACATTTCTTATATATTTGAGTGAGTTGGCATCTAGCTTTGTCAGATATCGTCGAATAGCATCCATTGAATCCCATTGAAGCCAACTGTCACTTTGTGTTAATTGAAAATTTTCAAAGTCTATCTTCCTCATTTGAAGTCGAATTTCAACATTTCTTATATATTTGTGTGAGTTCGCATCTAACTCTGTCAGATATCGTCGAATAGCATCCATTGAAGCCCATTGAGGTCAACTGTCACTTTGTGTTCATTGAAAATTTTCAAAGTCTATCTTCCTCATTTGAAGTCGAACTTCAACATTTCTTGTATATTTTAGCGAGTTCGCATCTAACTTTGTCAGATATCGTCGAATAGCATCCATTGAAGCCCATTGAGGTCAACTGTCACTTTGTGTTAATTGAAAATTTTCTAAGTCTATCTTCCTCATTTGAAGTCGAATTTCAACATTTCTTATATATTGAGTGAGTTCGCATCTAACTGTCAGATATCATCGAAAAACATCCATTGAAGCCCATTGAAGCCAACTTTCACTTTGTGTTAATTGAAAATTTTCAAAGTCTATCTTCCTCATTTGAAGTCGAATTTTAACATTTCTTATATATTTGAGTGAGTTCGCATCTAGCTTTGACAGATATCGTCGAATAGCATCCATTGAAGCCCATTGAGGTCAACTGTCACTTTGTGTTAATTGAAAATTTTCAGTCTATCTTTCTTATTTGAAGTCGAATTTCAACATTTCTCATATATTTGTGTGAGTTCGCATCTAACTCTGTCAGATATCGTCGAATATCATCCATTGAAGCCCATTGAAGCCAACTGTCACTTTGTGTTAATTGAAAATTTTCAAAGTCTATCTTCCTCATTTGAAGTCGAATTTCAACATTTCTTATATATTTGAGTGAGTTCGCATCTAACTCTGTCAGATATCGTCGAATAACATCCATTGAAGCCCATTGAAGCCAACTGTCACTTTGTGTTAATTGAAAATTTTCAAAGTCTATCTTCCTCATTTGAAGTCGAATTTCAACATTTCTCATATATTTGAGTGAGTTTGCGTCTAACTTTCTCAGATATCTTCGAAAAACATCCATTGAAGCCCATTGAAGTTAACTGTCACTTTGTGTTAATTGAAAATTTTCAAAGTCTATCTTCCTCATTTGAAGTCGAACTTCAACATTTCTTGTATATTTTAGTGAGTTCGCATCTAACTTTGTCAGATATCGTCGAATATCATCCATTGAAGCCCATTGAGGTCAACTGTCACTTTGTGTTAATTAAAAATTTTCAAAGTCTATCTTCCTCATTTGAAGTCGAATTTCAACATTTCTTATATATTTGAGTAAGTTCGCATCTAACTTTGTCAGATATCGTCGATTAACATCCATTGAAGCCCATTGAAATCAACTGTCACTTTGTGTTAATTGAAAATTTTCAAAGTCTATCTTCCTCATTTAAAGTCGAATTTTAACATTTCTTATATATTTGAGTGAGTTGGCATCTAGCTTTGTCAGATATCGTCGAATAGCATCCATTGAATCCCATTGAAGCCAACTGTCACTTTGTGTTAATTGAAAATTTTCAAAGTCTATCTTCCTCATTTGAAGTCGAATTTCAACATTTCTTATATATTTGTGTGAGTTCGCATCTAACTCTGTCAGATATCGTCGAATAACATCCATTGAAGCCCATTGAAGCCAACTGTCACTTTGTGTTCATTGAAAATTTTCAAAGTCTATCTTCCTCATTTGAAGTCGAATTTCAACATTTCTCATATATTTGAGTGAGTTTGCGTCTAACTTTCTCAGATATCTTCGAAAAACATCCATTGAAGCCCATTGAAGTTAACTGTCACTTTGTGTTAATTGAAAATTTTCAAAGTCTATCTTCCTCATTTGAAGTCGAATTTTAACATTTCTTATATATTTGAGTGAGTTGGCATCTAACTCTGTCAGATATCGTCGAATATCATCCATTGAAGCCCATTGAAGCCCATTGAAGTTAACTGTCACTTTGTGTTAATTGAAAATTTTCAAAGTCTATCTTCCTCATTTGAAGTCGAATTTCAACATTTCTTATATATTTGAGTGAGTTCGCATCTAACTTTGTCAGATATCGTCGAATAGCATCCATTGAAGCCCATTGAGGTCAACTGTCACTTTGTGTTAATTGAAAATTTTCTAAGTCTATCTTCCTCATTTGAAGTCGAATTTTAACATTTCTTATATATTTGAGTGAGTTGGCATCTAGCTTTGTCAGATATCGTCGAATAGCATCCATTGAATCCCATTGAAGCCAACTGTCACTTTGTGTTAATTGAAAATTTTCAAAGTCTATCTTCCTCATTTGAAGTCGAATTTCAACATTTCTTATATATTTGTGTGAGTTCGCATCTAACTCTGTCAGATATCGTCGAATAACATCCATTGAAGCCCATTGAAGCCAACTGTCACTTTGTGTTCATTGAAAATTTTCAAAGTCTATCTTCCTCATTTGAAGTCGAATTTCAACATTTCTTATATATTTGAGTGAGTTCGCATCTAGCTTTGTCAGATATCGTCGAATAGCATCCATTGAAGCCCATTGAGGTCAACTGTCACTTTGTGTTCATTGAAAATTTTCAAAGTCTATCTTCCTCATTTGAAGTCGAACTTCAACATTTCTTGTATATTTTAGCGAGTTCGCATCTAACTTTGTCAGATATCGTCGAATATCATCCATTGAAGCCCATTGAGGTCAACTGTCACTTTGTGTTCATTGAAAATTTTCAAAGTCTATCTTCCTCATTTGAAGTCGAACTTCAACATTTCTTGTATATTTGAGTGAGTTGGCATCTAGCTTTGTCAGATATCGTCGAATAGCATCCATTGAAGCCCATTGAGGTCAACTGTCACTTTGTGTTAATTGAAAATTTTCTAAGTCTATCTTCCTCATTTGAAGTCGAATTTTAACATTTCTTATATATTTGAGTGAGTTGGCATCTAGCTTTGTCAGATATCGTCGAATAGCATCCATTGAATCCCATTGAAGCCAACTGTCACTTTGTGTTAATTGAAAATTTTCAAAGTCTATCTTCCTCATTTGAAGTCGAATTTCAAAATTTCTTATATATTTGTGTGAGTTCGCATCTAACTCTGTCAGATATCGTCGAATAACATCCATTGAAGACCATTGAAGCCAACTGTCACTTTGTGTTCATTTAAAATTTTCAAAGTCTATCTTCCTCATTTGAAGTCGAATTTCAACATTTCTTATATATTTGAGTGAGTTGGCATCTAGCTTTGTCAGATATCGTCGAATAGCATCCATTGAATCCCATTGAAGCCAACTGTCACTTTGTGTTAATTGAAAATTTTCAAAGTCTATCTTCCTCATTTGAAGTCGAATTTCAACATTTCTTATATATTTGTGTGAGTTCGCATCTAACTCTGTCAGATATCGTCGAATAACATCCATTGAAGCCCATTGAAGCCAACTGTCACTTTGTGTTCATTGAAAATTTTCAAAGTCTATCTTCCTCATTTGAAGTCGAATTTCAACATTTCTCATATATTTGAGTGAGTTTGCGTCTAACTTTCTCAGATATCTTCGAAAAACATCCATTGAAGCCCATTGAAGTTAACTGTCACTTTGTGTTAATTGAAAATTTTCAAAGTCTATCTTCCTCATTTGAAGTCGAATTTTAACATTTCTTATATATTTGAGTGAGTTGGCATCTAACTCTGTCAGATATCGTCGAATATCATCCATTGAAGCCCATTGAAGCCCATTGAAGTTAACTGTCACTTTGTGTTAATTGAAAATTTTCAAAGTCTATCTTCCTCATTTGAAGTCGAATTTCAACATTTCTTATATATTTGAGTGAGTTCGCATCTAACTTTGTCAGATATCGTCGAATAGCATCCATTGAAGCCCATTGAGGTCAACTGTCACTTTGTGTTAATTGAAAATTTTCTAAGTCTATCTTCCTCATTTGAAGTCGAATTTTAACATTTCTTATATATTTGAGTGAGTTGGCATCTAGCTTTGTCAGATATCGTCGAATAGCATCCATTGAATCCCATTGAAGCCAACTGTCACTTTGTGTTAATTGAAAATTTTCAAAGTCTATCTTCCTCATTTGAAGTCGAATTTCAACATTTCTTATATATTTGTGTGAGTTCGCATCTAACTCTGTCAGATATCGTCGAATAACATCCATTGAAGCCCATTGAAGCCAACTGTCACTTTGTGTTCATTGAAAATTTTCAAAGTCTATCTTCCTCATTTGAAGTCGAATTTCAACATTTCTTATATATTTGAGTGAGTTCGCATCTAGCTTTGTCAGATATCGTCGAATAGCATCCATTGAAGCCCATTGAGGTCAACTGTCACTTTGTGTTCATTGAAAATTTTCAAAGTCTATCTTCCTCATTTGAAGTCGAACTTCAACATTTCTTGTATATTTTAGCGAGTTCGCATCTAGCTTTGTCAGATATCGTCGAATAGCATCCATTGAAGCCCATTGAGGTCAACTGTCACTTTGTGTTCATTGAAAATTTTCAAAGTCTATCTTCCTCATTTGAAGTCGAACTTCAACATTTCTTGTATATTTTAGCGAGTTCGCATCTAACTTTGTCAGATATCGTCGAATATCATCCATTGAAGCCCATTGAGGTCAACTGTCACTTTGTGTTCATTGAAAATTTTCAAAGTCTATCTTCCTCATTTGAAGTCGAACTTCAACATTTCTTGTATATTTGAGTGAGTTGGCATCTAGCTTTGTCAGATATCGTCGAATAGCATCCATTGAAGCCCATTGAGGTCAACTGTCACTTTGTGTTAATTGAAAATTTTCTAAGTCTATCTTCCTCATTTGAAGTCGAATTTTAACATTTCTTATATATTTGAGTGAGTTGGCATCTAGCTTTGTCAGATATCGTCGAATAGCATCCATTGAATCCCATTGAAGCCAACTGTCACTTTGTGTTAATTGAAAATTTTCAAAGTCTATCTTCCTCATTTGAAGTCGAATTTCAAAATTTCTTATATATTTGTGTGAGTTCGCATCTAACTCTGTCAGATATCGTCGAATAACATCCATTGAAGACCATTGAAGCCAACTGTCACTTTGTGTTCATTTAAAATTTTCAAAGTCTATCTTCCTCATTTGAAGTCGAATTTCAACATTTCTTATATATTTGAGTGAGTTGGCATCTAGCTTTGTCAGATATCGTCGAATAGCATCCATTGAATCCCATTGAAGCCAACTGTCACTTTGTGTTAATTGAAAATTTTCAAAGTCTATCTTCCTCATTTGAAGTCGAATTTCAACATTTCTTATATATTTGTGTGAGTTCGCATCTAACTCTGTCAGATATCGTCGAATAACATCCATTGAAGCCCATTGAAGCCAACTGTCACTTTGTGTTCATTGAAAATTTTCAAAGTCTATCTTCCTCATTTGAAGTCGAATTTCAACATTTCTCATATATTTGAGTGAGTTTGCGTCTAACTTTCTCAGATATCTTCGAAAAACATCCATTGAAGCCCATTGAAGTTAACTGTCACTTTGTGTTAATTGAAAATTTTCAAAGTCTATCTTCCTCATTTGAAGTCGAATTTTAACATTTCTTATATATTTGAGTGAGTTGGCATCTAACTCTGTCAGATATCGTCGAATATCATCCATTGAAGCCCATTGAAGCCCATTGAAGTTAACTGTCACTTTGTGTTAATTGAAAATTTTCAAAGTCTATCTTCCTCATTTGAAGTCGAATTTCAACATTTCTTATATATTTGAGTGAGTTCGCATCTAACTTTGTCAGATATCGTCGAATAGCATCCATTGAAGCCCATTGAGGTCAACTGTCACTTTGTGTTAATTGAAAATTTTCTAAGTCTATCTTCCTCATTTGAAGTCGAATTTTAACATTTCTTATATATTTGAGTGAGTTGGCATCTAGCTTTGTCAGATATCGTCGAATAGCATCCATTGAATCCCATTGAAGCCAACTGTCACTTTGTGTTAATTGAAAATTTTCAAAGTCTATCTTCCTCATTTGAAGTCGAATTTCAACATTTCTTATATATTTGTGTGAGTTCGCATCTAACTCTGTCAGATATCGTCGAATAACATCCATTGAAGCCCATTGAAGCCAACTGTCACTTTGTGTTCATTGAAAATTTTCAAAGTCTATCTTCCTCATTTGAAGTCGAATTTCAACATTTCTTATATATTTGAGTGAGTTCGCATCTAGCTTTGTCAGATATCGTCGAATAGCATCCATTGAAGCCCATTGAGGTCAACTGTCACTTTGTGTTCATTGAAAATTTTCAAAGTCTATCTTCCTCATTTGAAGTCGAACTTCAACATTTCTTGTATATTTTAGCGAGTTCGCATCTAGCTTTGTCAGATATCGTCGAATAGCATCCATTGAAGCCCATTGAGGTCAACTGTCACTTTGTGTTCATTGAAAATTTTCAAAGTCTATCTTCCTCATTTGAAGTCGAACTTCAACATTTCTTGTATATTTTAGCGAGTTCGCATCTAACTTTGTCAGATATCGTCGAATATCATCCATTGAAGCCCATTGAGGTCAACTGTCACTTTGTGTTAATTAAAAATTTTCAAAGTCTATCTTCCTCATTTGAAGTCGAATTTCAACATTTCTTATATATTTGAGTGAGTTCGCATCTAACTTTGTCATATATCGTCGATTAACATCCATTGAAGCCCATTGAAATCAACTGTCACTTTGTGTTAATTGAAAATTTTCTAAGTCTATCTTCCTCATTTGAAGTAGAATTTTAACATTTCTTATATATTTGAGTGAGTTCGCATCTAGCTTTGTCAGATATCGTCGAATAGCATCCATTGAAGCCCATTGAGGTCAACTGTCACTTTGTGTTAATTGAAAATTTTCTAAGTCTATCTTCCTCATTTGAAGTCGAATTTTAACATTTCTTATATATTTGAGTGAGTTGGCATCTAGCTTTGTCAGATATCGTCGAATAGCATCCATTGAATCCCATTGAAGCCAACTGTCACTTTGTGTTAATTGAAAATTTTCAAAGTCTATCTTCCTCATTTGAAGTCGAATTTCAACATTTCTTATATATTTGTGTGAGTTCGCATCTAACTCTGTCAGATATCGTCGAATAACATCCATTGAAGCCCATTGAAGCCAACTGTCACTTTGTGTTCATTGAAAATTTTCAAAGTCTATCTTCCTCATTTGAAGTCGAATTTCAACATTTCTTATATATTTGAGTGAGTTCGCATCTAACTTTGTCAGATATCGTCGATTAACATCCATTGAAGCCCATTGAAATCAACTGTCACTTTGTGTTAATTGAAAATTTTCAAAGTCTATCTTCCTCATTTGAAGTCGAATTTTAACATTTCTTATAT
>NW_026614093.1:0-36595 GCF_026230105.1 Diorhabda sublineata | reverse complement strand
TGAAGTCAACTGTCACTTTGTGTCGATTGAAAATTTTCAAAGGTCTATCTTCCTCATTTGAAGTCGAATTTCAACATTTCTTATATATTAGAAGTGAGTTGCATCTAACTTTGTCAGATATCGTCGATTTAACATTCATTGAAGCCCATTGAGGTCGATGTCACTTTGTGTTAATTGAAAATTTTCAAAGTTTATTTCCTCATTTGAAGTCGAATTTCAACATTCCTTATATATTTGAAGTGAGTTGTGCATCTAACTTTGTCAGATATCGTCGATTTACATTCATTGAAGCCCATTGAGGTCGATTGTCACTTTGTGTTGATTGAAAATTTTCAGTCTATCTTCCTCATTTGGAGTCGAATTTCAACATTTCTTATATATTTGAGTGAGTTTGCGTCTGACATTGTCAGATATCGTCGATTAACATCCATTGAAGCCATTGAAGGTCGATTGGTCACTTTGCGTTGATTGAAAATTTTCAAAGTCTATCTTCCTCATTTGAAGTCGAACTTCAACATTTCTTCTATATTTGAGATGAGTTTGCATCTAACTTTGTCAGATATCGTCGATTTACATCATTGAAGCCATTGAGTCGAATGTCACTTTGTGTTGATTGAAAATTTTCAAAGTCTATATTCTCATTTGAAGTCGAATTCCAACTTTCTTATATATTTGAGTGAGTTTGCATCTAACTTTGTCAGATATCGTCGATTTACATTCATTGTAGCCCATTGAAGTCGATTGTCACTGTGTGTTAATTGAAAATTTTCAAAGTCTATCTTCCTCATTTGAGTCGAATTTCAACATTTCTTATATATTTGAGTGGGTTTGCATCTAACTTTGTCAGATATCGTCGATTTACATTCATTGAAGCCCATGAGGTCGATTGTCACTTTGTGTTGATTGAAAATTTTCAAAGTCTATCGTCCTCATTTGAAGTCGAATTTCAACATTTCTTATATATTTGAATGAGTTTGCATCTAACTTTGTCAGATATCGTCGATTTACAATTCATTGAAGCCAATTGAGTCGATTGTCACTTTGTGTTGATTGAAAATTTTCAAAGTCTATATTTCTCATTTGAAGTCGAATTTCAACTTTTCTTATATATTTGAATGAGTTTGCATCTAACTTTGTCAGATATCGTCGATTTACATTCATTGTAGCCCATTGAAGTCGATTGTCACTGTGTGTTGATTGAAAATTTTCAAAGTCTATCTTCCTCATTTGAAGTCGAATTTCATCAATTGTTATATATTGAATGAGTTTGCATCTAACTTCGTCAGATATCGTCGATTAACATCCATTGAAGCCCTTTGAGGTCGATTGTCACTTTGTGTTGATTGAAAATTTTCATAGTCTATATTCCTCATTTGAGTCGAATTTCAACATTTCTTAAATATTTGAATGAGTTTGCATCTAACTTTGTCAGATATCGTCGATTTACATCCATTGAAACCCTTTGAGGTCGATTGTCACTTTGTGTTGATTGGAAATTTTCAAAGTCTATCTTCCTCATTTGAAGTCGAATTTCAACATTTCTTATATATTTGAGTGGGTTTGCATCTAACTTTGTCAGATATCGTCGATTTACATTCATTGAAGCCCATTTAGGTCGATTGTCACTTTGTGTTGATTGAAAATTTTCAAAGTCTATCTTCTTCATTTGGAGTCGAATTTCAACATTTCTCATATATTTGAGTTGGTTTGCATCTAACTTTGTCAGATATCGTCGATTTACATTCATTGAAGTCCATTGAGGTCGATTGTCACTTTGTGTTGATTGAAAATTTTCAAAGTCTATCGTCCTCATTTGAAGTCGAATTTCAACATTTCTTATATATTTGGATGAGTTTGCATCTAACTTTGTCAGATATCGTCGATTTACATTCATTGAAGCCCATTGAGTCGATTGTCACTTTGTGTTGATTGAAAATTTTCAAAGTCTATATTCCTCATTTGAAGTCGAATTTCAACTTTTCTATATATTTGAAAGAGTTTGCATCTAACTTTGTCAGATATCGTCGATTAACATCCATTGAAGCCCTTCGAGGGTCGATTGTGACTTTGTGTCGATTGAAAATTTTCTTAGTCTATATTCCTCATTTGAAGTCGAATTTCAACATTTCTTATATATTTGAATGAGTTTGCATCTAACTTTGTCAGATATCGTCGATTTACATCCATTGAAACCCTTTGAGGTCGATTGTCACTTTGTGTTGATTGGAAATTTTCAAAGTCTATCTTCCTCATTTGAAGTCGAATTTCAACATTTCTTATATATTTGAGTGGGTTTGCATCTAACTTTGTCAGATATCGTCGATTTACATTCATTGAAGCCCATTTAAGTCGATTGTCACTTTGTGTTGATTGAAAATTTTCAAAGTCTATCTTCTTCATTTGGAGTCGAATTTCAACATTTCTCATATATTTGAGTGGGTTTGCATCTAACTTTGTCAGATATCGTCGATTTACATTCATTGAAGTCCATTGAGGTCGATTGTCACTTTGTGTTGATTGAAAATTTTCAAAGTCTATCGTCCTCATTTGAAGTCGAATTTCAACATTTCTTATATATTTGGATGAGTTTGCATCTAACTTTGTCAGATATCGTCGATTTACATTCATTGAAGCCCATTGAGTCGATTGTCACTTTGTGTTGATTGAAAATTTTCAAAGTCTATATTCCTCATTTGAAGTCGAATTTCACTTTTCTTATATATTTGAATGAGTTTGCATCTAACTTTGTCAGATATCGTCGATTTACATTCATTGAAGGCCATTGAGTCGATTGTCACTTTGTGTTGATTGAAAATTTTCAAAGTCTATATTTCTCATTTGAAGTCGAATTTCAACTTTTCTTATATATTTGAATGAGTTTGCATCTAACTTTGTCAGATATCGTCGATTTTACATTCATTGTAGCCCATTGAAGTCGATTGTCACTGTGTGTTGATTGAAAATTTTCAAAGTCTATCTTCCTCATTTGAAGTCGAATTTCATCAATTGTTATATATTTGAATGAGTTTGCATCTAACTTCGTCAGATATCGTCGATTAACATCCATTGAAGCCCTTTGAGGTCGATGTCACTTTGTGTTGATTGAAAATTTTCATAGTCTATATTCCTCATTTGAAGTCGAATTTCAACATTTCTTATATATTTGAATGAGTTTGCATCTAACTTTGTCAGATATCGTCGATTTACATCCATTGAAGCCCATTGAGGTCGATTGTCACTTTGTGTTGATTGAAAATTTTCAAAGTCTATCGTCCTCATTTGAAGTCGAATTTCAACATTTCTTATATATTTGAATGAGTTTGCATCCTAACTTTGTCAGATATCGTCGATTTACATTCATTGAAGCCCATTGAGTCGATTGTCACTTTGTGTTGATTGAAAATTTTCAAAGTCTATATTCCTCATTTGAAGTCGAATTTCAACTTTTCTTATATATTTGATGAGTTTGCATCTAACTTTGTCAGATATCGTCGATTTACATTCATTGAAGCCCATTGAGTCGATTGTCACTTTGTGTTGATTGAAAATTTCAAAGTCTATATTCCTCATTTGAAGTCGAATTTCAACTTTTCTTATATATTTGAAAGAGTTTGCATCTAACTTTGTCAGATATCGTCGATTAACATCCATTGAAGCCCTTCGAGGTCGATTGTGACTTTGTGTCGATTGAAAATTTTCAAAGTCTATCTTCCTCATTTGAAGTCTAATTTCAACATTTCTTATATATTAGAATGAGTTTTGCATCTAACTTTGTCAGATATCGTCGATTTACATTCATTGAAGCCCATTGAGTCGATTGTCACTTTGTGTTGATTGAAAATTTTCAAAGTTTATTTTCCTCATTTGAAGTCGAATTTCAACATTCCTTATATATTTGAATGAGTTTGCATCTAACTTTGTCAGATATCGTCGATTTACATTCATTGAAGCCCATTGAGGTCGATTGTCACTTTGTGTTGATTGAAAATTTTCAGTCTATCTTCCTCATTTGGAGTCGAATTTCAACATTTCTTATATATTTGAGTGAGTTTGCGTCCTGACATTGTCAGATATCGTCGATTAACATCCATTGAAGCCCATTGAAGTCGATTGTCACTTTGCGTTGATTGAAAATTTTCAAAGTCTATCTTCCTCATTTGAAGTCGAACTTCAACATTTCTTCTATATTTGAATGAGTTTGCATCTAACTTTGTCAGATATCGTCGATTTACATTCATTGAAGCCCATTGAGTCGATTGTCACTTGTGTTGATTGAAAATTTTCAAAGTCTATATTTCTCATTTGAAGTCGAATTCCAACTTTTCTTATATATTTGAATGAGTTTGCATCTAACTTTGTCAGATATCGTCGATTTACATTCATTGTAGCCCATTGAAGTCGATTGTCACTGTGTGTTGATTGAAAATTTTCAAAGTCTATCTTCCTCATTTGGAGTCGAATTTCAACATTTCTTATATATTTGAGTGGGTTTGCATCTAACTTTGTCAGATATCGTCGATTTACATTCATTGAAGCCCATTGAGGTCGATTGTCACTTTGTGTTGATTGAAAATTTTCAAAGTCTATCGTCCTCATTTGAAGTCGAATTTCAACATTTCTTATATATTTGAATGAGTTTGCATCTAACTTTGTCAGATATCGTCGATTTACATCATTGAAGCCAATTGAGTCGATTGTCACTTTGTGTTGATTGAAAATTTTCAAAGTCTATATTTCTCATTTGAAGTCGAATTTCAACTTTTCTTATATATTTGAATGAGTTTGCATCTAACTTTGTCAGATATCGTCGATTTACATTCATTGTAGCCCATTGAAGTCGATTGTCACTGTGTGTTGATTGAAAATTTTCAAAGTCTATCTTCCTCATTTGAAGTCGAATTTCATCAATTGTTATATATTTGAATGAGTTTGCATCTAACTTCGTCAGATATCGTCGATTAACATCCATTGAAGCCCTTTGAGGTCGATTGTCACTTTGTGTTGATTGAAAATTTTCATAGTCTATATTCCTCATTTGAAGTCGAATTTCAACATTTCTTAAATATTTGAATGAGTTTGCATCTAACTTTGTCAGATATCGTCGATTTACATCCATTGAAACCCTTTGAGGTCGATTGTCACTTTGTGTTGATTGGAAATTTTCAAAGTCTATCTTCCTCATTTGAAGTCGAATTTCAACATTTCTTATATATTTGAGTGGGTTTGCATCTAACTTTGTCAGATATCGTCGATTTACATTCATTGAAGCCCATTTAGGTCGATTGTCACTTTGTGTTGATTGAAAATTTTCAAAGTCTATCTTCTTCATTTGGAGTCGAATTTCAACATTTCTCATATATTTGAGTTGGTTTGCATCTAACTTTGTCAGATATCGTCGATTTACATTCATTGAAGTCCATTGAGGTCGATTGTCACTTTGTGTTGATTGAAAATTTTCAAAGTCTATCGTCCTCATTTGAAGTCGAATTTCAACATTTCTTATATATTTGGATGAGTTTGCATCTAACTTTGTCAGATATCGTCGATTTACATTCATTGAAGCCCATTGAGTCGATTGTCACTTTGTGTTGATTGAAAATTTTCAAAGTCTATATTCCTCATTTGAAGTCGAATTTCAACTTTTCTTATATATTTGAAAGAGTTTGCATCTAACTTTGTCAGATATCGTCGATTAACATCCATTGAAGCCCTTCGAGGTCGATTGTGACTTTGTGTCGATTGAAAATTTTCTTAGTCTATATTCCTCATTTGAAGTCGAATTTCAACATTTCTTATATATTTGAATGAGTTTGCATCTAACTTTGTCAGATATCGTCGATTTACATCCATTGAAACCCTTTGAGGTCGATTGTCACTTTGTGTTGATTGGAAATTTTCAAAGTCTATCTTCCTCATTTGAAGTCGAATTTCAACATTTCTTATATATTTGAGTGGGTTTGCATCTAACTTTGTCAGATATCGTCGATTTACATTCATTGAAGCCCATTTAAGTCGATTGTCACTTTGTGTTGATTGAAAATTTTCAAAGTCTATCTTCTTCATTTGGAGTCGAATTTCAACATTTCTCATATATTTGAGTGGGTTTGCATCTAACTTTGTCAGATATCGTCGATTTACATTCATTGAAGTCCATTGAGGTCGATTGTCACTTTGTGTTGATTGAAAATTTTCAAAGTCTATCGTCCTCATTTGAAGTCGAATTTCAACATTTCTTATATATTTGGATGAGTTTGCATCTAACTTTGTCAGATATCGTCGATTTACATTCATTGAAGCCCATTGAGTCGATTGTCACTTTGTGTTGATTGAAAATTTTCAAAGTCTATATTCCTCATTTGAAGTCGAATTTCAACTTTTCTTATATATTTGAATGAGTTTGCATCTAACTTTGTCAGATATCGTCGATTTACATTCATTGAAGCCCATTGAGTCGATTGTCACTTTGTGTTGATTGAAAATTTTCAAAGTCTATCTTCCTCATTTGAAGTCTAATTTCAACATTTCTTATATATTTGAATGAGTTTGCATCTAACTTTGTCAGATATCGTCGATTTACATTCATTGTAGCCCATTGAAGTCGATTGTCACTGTGTGTTGATTGAAAATTTTCAAAGTCTATCTTCCTCATTTGGAGTCGAATTTCAACATTTCTTATATATTTGAGTGGGTTTGCATCTAACTTTGTCAGATATCGTCGATTTACATTCATTGAAGCCCATTGAGGTCGATTGTCACTTTGTGTTGATTGAAAATTTTCAAAGTCTATCGTCCTCATTTGAAGTCGAATTTCAACATTTCTTATATATTTGAATGAGTTTGCATCTAACTTTGTCAGATATCGTCGATTTACATTCATTGAAGCCAATTGAGTCGATTGTCACTTTGTGTTGATTGAAAATTTTCAAAGTCTATATTTCTCATTTGAAGTCGAATTTCAACTTTTCTTATATATTTGAATGAGTTTGCATCTAACTTTGTCAGATATCGTCGATTTACATTCATTGTAGCCCATTGAAGTCGATTGTCACTGTGTGTTGATTGAAAATTTTCAAAGTCTATCTTCCTCATTTGAAGTCGAATTTCATCAATTGTTATATATTTGAATGAGTTTGCATCTAACTTCGTCAGATATCGTCGATTAACATCCATTGAAGCCCTTTGAGGTCGATTGTCACTTTGTGTTGATTGAAAATTTTCATAGTCTATATTCCTCATTTGAAGTCGAATTTCAACATTTCTTAAATATTTGAATGAGTTTGCATCTAACTTTGTCAGATATCGTCGATTTACATCCATTGAAACCCTTTGAGGTCGATTGTCACTTTGTGTTGATTGGAAATTTTCAAAGTCTATCTTCCTCATTTGAAGTCGAATTTCAACATTTCTTATATATTTGAGTGGGTTTGCATCTAACTTTGTCAGATATCGTCGATTTACATTCATTGAAGCCCATTTAGGTCGATTGTCACTTTGTGTTGATTGAAAATTTTCAAAGTCTATCTTCTTCATTTGGAGTCGAATTTCAACATTTCTCATATATTTGAGTTGGTTTGCATCTAACTTTGTCAGATATCGTCGATTTACATTCATTGAAGTCCATTGAGGTCGATTGTCACTTTGTGTTGATTGAAAATTTTCAAAGTCTATCGTCCTCATTTGAAGTCGAATTTCAACATTTCTTATATATTTGGATGAGTTTGCATCTAACTTTGTCAGATATCGTCGATTTACATTCATTGAAGCCCATTGAGTCGATTGTCACTTTGTGTTGATTGAAAATTTTCAAAGTCTATATTCCTCATTTGAAGTCGAATTTCAACTTTTCTTATATATTTGAATGAGTGTGCATCTAACTTTGTCAGATATCGTCGATTTACATTCATTGAAGGCCATTGAGTCGATTGTCACTTTTGTGTTCATTGAAAATTTTCAAAGTCTATATTCCTCATTTGAAGTCGAATTTCAACTTTTCTTATATATTTGAAAGAGTTTGCATCTAACTTTGTCAGATATCGTCGATTAACATCCATTGAAGCCCTTCGAGGTCGATTGTGACTTTGTGTCGATTGAAAATTTTCTTAGTCTATATTCCTCATTTGAAGTCGAATTTCAACATTTCTTATATATTTGAATGAGTTTGCATCTAACTTTGTCAGATATCGTCGATTTACATCCATTGAAACCCTTTGAGGTCGATTGTCACTTTGTGTTGATTGGAAATTTTCAAAGTCTATCTTCCTCATTTGAAGTCGAATTTCAACATTTCTTATATATTTGAGTGGGTTTGCATCTAACTTTGTCAGATATCGTCGATTTACATTCATTGAAGCCCATTTAAGTCGATTGTCACTTTGTGTTGATTGAAAATTTTCAAAGTCTATCTTCTTCATTTGGAGTCGAATTTCAACATTTCTCATATATTTGAGTGGGTTTGCATCTAACTTTGTCAGATATCGTCGATTTACATTCATTGAAGTCCATTGAGGTCGATTGTCACTTTGTGTTGATTGAAAATTTTCAAAGTCTATCGTCCTCATTTGAAGTCGAATTTCAACAATTCTTATATATTTGGATGAGTTTGCATCTAACTTTGTCAGATATCGTCGATTTACATTCATTGAAGCCCATTGAGTCGATTGTCACTTTGTGTTGATTGAAAATTTTCAAAGTCTATATTCCTCATTTGAAGTCGAATTTCAACTTTTCTTATATATTTGAATGAGTTTGCATCTAACTTTGTCAGATATCGTCGATTTACATTCATTGAAGGCCATTGAGTCGATTGTCACTTTGTGTTGATTGAAAATTTTCAAAGTCTATATTCCTCATTTGTAGTCGAATTTCAACTTTTCTTATATATTTGAATGAGTTTGCATCTAACTTTGTCAGATATCGTCGATTTACATTCATTGAAGCCCATTGAGTCGATTGTCACTTTGTGTTGATTGAAAATTTTCAAAGTCTATCTTCCTCATTTGAAGTCGAATTTCATCAATTGTTATATATTTGAATGAGTTTGCATCTAACTTCGTCAGATATCGTCGATTAACATCCATTGAAGCCCTTTGAGGTCGATTGTCACTTTGTGTTGATTGAAAATTTTCAAAGTCTATCTTCCTCATTTGAAGTCGAATTTCAACAAATCTT
The DNA here is from genome assembly GCF_026230105.1 of Diorhabda sublineata. Taxonomy (NCBI): domain Eukaryota; kingdom Metazoa; phylum Arthropoda; class Insecta; order Coleoptera; family Chrysomelidae; genus Diorhabda; species Diorhabda sublineata. The sequence goes on along the minus strand of NW_026614093.1, from coordinate 27,427 downwards.
ATATATTTGAATGAGTTTGCATCTAACTTTGTCAGATATCGTCGATTTACATTCATTGAAGCCCATTGAGGTCGATTGTCACTTTGTGTTGATTGAAAATTTTCAAAGTCTATCGTCCTCATTTGAAGTCGAATTTCAACATTTCTTATATATTTGAATGAGTTTCCATCTAACTTTGTCAGATATCGTCGATTAACATCCATTGAAGCTCTTCGAGGTCGATTGTCACTTTGTGTCGATTGAAAATTTTCAAAGTCTATCTTCCTCATTTGAAGTCGAATTTCAACATTTCTTTTATATTTGAATGAGTTTGCATCTAACTTTGTCAGATATCGTCGATTTACATTCATTGAAGCCCATTGAAGTCGATTGTCACTGTGTGTTGATTGAAAATTTCCAAAGTCTATCTTCCTCATTTGAAGTCGAATTTCATCAATTGTTATATATTTGAATGAGTTTGCATCTAACTTCGTCAGATATCGTCGATTAACATCCATTGAAGCCCTTTGACGTCGATTGTCACTTTGTGTTGATTGAAAATTTTCAAAGTCTATCTTCCTCATTTGAAGTTGAATTTCAACATTTTCCATATATTTGAATGAGTTTGCATCTAACTTTGTCAGATATCGTCGTTTAACAACCATTGAAGCCATTTGAGTCGATTGTCACTTTGTGTTGATTGAGAATTTTCAAAGTCTATATTCCTCATTTGAAGTCTAATTTCAACATTTCTTATATATTTGAGTGGGTTTGCATCTAATTTTGTCAGATATCGTCGATTTACATTCATTGAAGCCCATTGAAGTCGATTGTCACTTTGTGTTGATTGAAAATTTTCAAAGTCTATCTTCCTCATTTGAAGTCGAATTTCAACATTTCTTTTATATTTGAATGAGTTTGCATCTAACTTTGTCAGATATCGTCGATTTACATTCATTGAAGCCCATTGAAGTCGATTGTCACTGTGTGTTGATTGAAAATTTTCAAAGTCTATCTTCCTCATTTGGAGTCGAATTTCATCAATTGTTATATATTTGGATGAGTTTGCATCTAACTTCGTCAGATATCGTCGATTAACATCCATTGAAGCCCTTTGAGGTCGATTGTCACTTTGTGTTGATTGAAAATTTTCAAAGTCTATCGTCCTCATTTGAAGTCGAATTTCAACATTTCTTATATATTTGAATGAGTTTCCATCTAACTTTGTCAGATATCGTCGATTTACATTCATTGAAGCCCATTGAGTCGATTGTCACTTTGTGTTGATTGAAAATTTTCAAAGTCTATATTCCTCATTTGAAGTCGAATTTCAACTTTTCTTATATATTTGAATGAGTTTGCATCTAACTTTGTCAGATATCGTCGATTAACATCCATTGAAGCCCTTCGAGGTCGATTGTGACTTTGTGTCGATTGAAAATTTTCAAAGTCTATCTTCCTCATTTGAAGTCTAATTTCAACATTTCTTATATATTAGAATGAGTTTGCATCTAACTTTGTCAGATATCGTCGATTTACATTCATTGAAGCCCATTGAGTCGATTGTCACTTTGTGTTGATTGAAAATTTTCAAAGTTTATTTTCCTCATTTGAAGTCGAATTTCAACATTCCTTATATATTTGAATGAGTTTGCATCTAACTTTGTCAGATATCGTCGATTTACATTCATTGAAGCCCATTGAGGTCGATTGTCACTTTGTTTTGATTGAAAATTTTCAAAGTCTATCTTCCCCATTTGGAGTCGAATTTCAACATTTCTTATATATTTGAGTGAGTTTGCGTCTGACATTGTCAGATATCGTCGATTAACATCCATTGAAGCCCATTGAAGTCGATTGTCACTTTGCGTTGATTGAAAATTTTCAAAGTCTATCTTCCTCATTTGAAGTCGAACTTCAACATTTCTTCTATATTTGAATGAGTTTGCATCTAACTTTGTCAGATATCGTCGATTTACATTCATTGAAGCCCATTGAGTCGATTGTCACTTTGTGTTGATTGAAAATTTTCAAAGTTTATTTTCCTCATTTGAAGTCGAATTTCAACATTCCTTATATATTTGAATGAGTTTGCATCTAACTTTGTCACATATCGTCATTTTCATTCATTGAAGCCCATTGAGGTCGATTGTCACTTTGTGTTGATTGAAAATTTTCAAAGTCTATCTTCCTCATTTGGAGTCGAATTCCAACATTTCTTATATATTTGAGTGGGTTTGCATCTAACTTTGTCAGATATCGTCGATTTACATTCATTGAAGCCCATTGAGGTCGATTGTCCCTTTGTGTTGATTGAAAATTTTCAAAGTCTATCGTCCTCATTTGAAGTCGAATTTCAACATTTCTTATATATTTGAATGAGTTTGCATCTAACTTTGTCAGATATTGTCGATTTACATTCATTGAAGCCAATTGAGTCGATTGTCACTTTGTGTTGATTGAAAATTTTCAAAGTCTATATTTCTCATTTGAAGTCGAATTTCATCAATTGTTATATATTTGAATGAGTTTGCATCTAACTTCGTCAGATATCGTCGATTAACATCCATTGAAGCCCTTTGAGGTCGATTGTCACTTTGTGTTGATTGAAAATTTTCATAGTCTATCGTCCTCATTTGAAGTCGAATTTCAACATTTCTTATATATTTGAATGAGTTTGCATCTAACTTTGTCAGATATTGTCGATTTACATTCATTGTAGCCCATTGAAGTCGATTGTCACTGTGTGTTGATTGAAAATTTTCAAAGTCTATCTTCCTCATTTGAAGTCGAATTTCATCAATTGTTATATATTTGAATGAGTTTGCATCTAACTTCGTCAGATATCGTCGATTAACATCCATTGAAGCCCTTTGAGGTCGATTGTCACTTTGTGTTGATTGAAAATTTTCATAGTCTATATTCCTCATTTGAAGTCGAATTTCAACATTTCTTATATATTTGAATGAGTTTGCATCTAACTTTGTCAGATATCGTCGATTTACATCCATTGAAACCCTTTGAGGTCGATTGTCACTTTGTGTTGATTGGAAATTTTCAAAGTCTATCTTCCTCATTTGAAGTCGAATTTCAACATTTCTTATATATTTGAGTGGGTTTGCATCTAACTTTGTCAGATATCGTCGATTTACATTCATTGAAGCCCATTTAGGTCGATTGTCACTTTGTGTTGATTGAAAATTTTCAAAGTCTATCTTCTTCATTTGGAGTCGAATTTCAACATTTCTCATATATTTGAGTGGGTTTGCATCTAACTTTGTCAGATATCGTCGATTTACATTCATTGAAGTCCATTGAGGTCGATTGTCACTTTGTGTTGATTGAAAATTTTCAAAGTCTATCGTCCTCATTTGAAGTCGAATTTCAACATTTCTTATATATTTGGATGAGTTTGCATCTAACTTTGTCAGATATCGTCGATTTACATTCATTGAAGCCCATTGAGTCGATAGTCACTTTGTGTTGATTGAAAATTTTCAAAGTCTATATTCCTCATTTGAAGTCGAATTTCAACTTTTCTTATATATTTGAATGAGTGTGCATCTAACTTTGTCAGATATCGTCGATTTACATTCATTGAAGCCCATTTAGGTCGATTGTCACTTTGTGTTGATTGAAAATTTTCAAAGTCTATCTTCTTCATTTGGAGTCGAATTTCAACATTTCTCATATATTTGAGTGGGTTTGCATCTAACTTTGTCAGATATCGTCGATTTACATTCATTGAAGTCCATTGAGGTCGATTGTCACTTTGTGTTGATTGAAAATTTTCAAAGTCTATCGTCCTCATTTGAAGTCGAATTTCAACATTTCTTATATATTTGGATGAGTTTGCATCTAACTTTGTCAGATATCGTCGATTTACATTCATTGAAGCCCATTGAGTCGATTGTCACTTTGTGTTGATTGAAAATTTTCAAAGTCTATATTCCTCATTTGAAGTCGAATTTCAACTTTTCTTATATATTTGAATGAGTTTGCATCTAACTTTGTCAGATATCGTCGATTTACATTCATTGAAGGCCATTGAGTCGATTGTCACTTTGTGTTGATTGAAAATTTTCAAAGTCTATATTCCTCATTTGAAGTCGAATTTCAACTTTTCTTATATATTTGAATGAGTTTGCATCTAACTTTGTCAGATATCGTCGATTTACATTCATTGAAGCCCATTGAGTCGATTGTCACTTTGTGTTGATTGAAAATTTTCAAAGTCTATCTTCCTCATTTGAAGTCTAATTTCAACATTTCTTATATATTAGAATGAGTTTGCATCTAACTTTGTCAGATATCGTCGATTTACATTCATTGAAGCCCATTGAGTCGATTGTCACTTTGTGTTGATTGAAAATTTTCAAAGTTTATTTTCCTCATTTGAAGTGGAATTTCAACATTCCTTATATATTTGAATTAGTTTGCATCTAACTTTGTCAGATATCGTCGATTTACATTCATTGAAGCCCATTGAGGTCGATTGTCACTTTGTGTTGATTGAAAATTTTCAAAGTCTATCTTCCTCATTTGGAGTCGAATTTCAACATTTCTTATATATTTGAGTGAGTTTGCGTCTGACATTGTCAGATATCGTCGATTAACATCCATTGAAGCCCATTGAAGTCGATTGTCACTTTGCGTTGATTGAAAATTTTCAAAGTCTATCTTCCTCATTTGAAGTCGAACTTCAACATTTCTTTTATATTTGAATGAGTTTGCATCTAACTTTGTCAGATATCGTCGATTTACATTCATTGAAGCCCATTGAAGTCGATTGTCACTGTGTGTTGATTGAAAATTTTCAAAGTCTATCTTCCTCATTTGAAGTCGAATTTCATCAATTGTTATATATTTGAATGAGTTTGCATCTAACTTCGTCAGATATCGTCGATTAACATCCATTGAAGCCCTTTGAGGTCGATTGTCACTTTGTGTTGATTGAAAATTTTCAAAGTCTATCTTCCTCATTTGAAGTCGAATTTCAACAAATCTTATATATTTGAATGAGTTTGCATCTAACTTTGTCAGATATCGTCGATTTACATTCATTGAAGCCCATTGAGGTCGATTGTCACTTTGTGTTGATTGAAAATTTTCAAAGTCTATCGTCCTCATTTGAAGTCGAATTTCAACATTTCTTATATATTTGAATGAGTTTCCATCTAACTTTGTCAGATATCGTCGATTAACATCCATTGAAGCTCTTCGAGGTCGATTGTCACTTTGTGTCGATTGAAAATTTTCAAAGTCTATCTTCCTCATTTGAAGTCGAATTTCAACATTTCTTTTATATTTGAATGAGTTTGCATCTAACTTTGTCAGATATCGTCGATTTACATTCATTGAAGCCCATTGAAGTCGATTGTCACTGTGTGTTGATTGAAAATTTCCAAATTCTATCTTCCTCATTTGAAGTCGAATTTCATCAATTGTTATATATTTGAATGAGTTTGCATCTAACTTCGTCAGATATCGTCGATTAACATCCATTGAAGCCCTTTGAGGTCGATTGTCACTTTGTGTTGATTGAAAATTTTCAAAGTCTATCTTCCTCATTTGAAGTTGAATTTCAACATTTTCCATATATTTGAATGAGTTTGCATCTAACTTTGTCAGATATCGTCGTTTAACAACCATTGAAGCCATTTGAGTCGATTGTCACTTTGTGTTGATTGAGAATTTTCAAAGTCTATATTCCTCATTTGAAGTCGAATTTCAACATTTCTTATATATTTGAGTGGGTTTGCATCTAATTTTGTCAGATATCGTCGATTTACATTCATTGAAGCCCATTGAAGTCGATTGTCACTTTGTGTTGATTGAAAATTTTCAAAGTCTATCTTCCTCATTTGAAGTCGAATTTCAACATTTCTTTTATATTTGAATGAGTTTGCATCTAACTTTGTCAGATATCGTCGATTTACATTCATTGAAGCCCATTGAAGTCGATTGTCACTGTGTGTTGATTGAAAATTTTCAAAGTCTATCTTCCTCATTTGGAGTCGAATTTCATCAATTGTTATATATTTGGATGAGTTTGCATCTAACTTCGTCAGATATCGTCGATTAACATCCATTGAAGCCCTTTGAGGTCGATTGTCACTTTGTGTTGATTGAAAATTTTCAAAGTCTATCGTCCTCATTTGAAGTCGAATTTCAACATTTCTTATATATTTGAATGAGTTTCCATCTAACTTTGTCAGATATCGTCGATTTACATTCATTGAAGCCCATTGAGTCGATTGTCACTTTGTGTTGATTGAAAATTTTCAAAGTCTATATTCCTCATTTGAAGTCGAATTTCAACTTTTCTTATATATTTGAATGAGTTTGCATCTAACTTTGTCAGATATCGTCGATTTACATTCATTGAAGCCCATTGAGTCGATTGTCACTTTGTGTTGATTGAAAATTTTCAAAGTCTATATTCCTCATTTGAAGTCGAATTTCAACTTTTCTTATATATTTGAAAGAGTTTGCATCTAACTTTGTCAGATATCGTCGATTAACATCCATTGAAGCCCTTCGAGGTCGATTGTGACTTTGTGTCGATTGAAAATTTTCAAAGTCTATCTTCCTCATTTGAAGTCTAATTTCAACATTTCTTATATATTAGAATGAGTTTGCATCTAACTTTGTCAGATATCGTCGATTTACATTCATTGAAGCCCATTGAGTCGATTGTCACTTTGTGTTGATTGAAAATTTTCAAAGTTTATTTTCCTCATTTGAAGTCGAATTTCAACATTCCTTATATATTTGAATGAGTTTGCATCTAACTTTGTCAGATATCGTCGATTTACATTCATTGAAGCCCATTGAGGTCGATTGTCACTTTGTGTTGATTGAAAATTTTCAAAGTCTATATTCCTCATTTGGAGTCGAATTTCAACATTTCTTATATATTTGAGTGAGTTTGCGTCTGACATTGTCAGATATCGTCGATTAACATCCATTGAAGCCCATTGAAGTCGATTGTCACTTTGCGTTGATTGAAAATTTTCAAAGTCTATCTTCCTCATTTGAAGTCGAATTTCATCAATTGTTATATATTTGAATGAGTTTGCATCTAACTTTGTCAGATATCGTCGATTAACATCCATTGAAGCCCTTCGAGGTCGATTGTGACTTTGTGTCGATTGAAAATTTTCAAAGTCTATCTTCCTCATTTGAAGTCTAATTTCAACATTTCTTATATATTAGAATGAGTTTGCATCTAACTTTGTCAGATATCGTCGATTAACATCCATTGAAGCCCTTTGAGGTCGATTGTCACTTTGTGTTGATTGAAAATTTTCATAGTCTATATTCCTCATTTGAAGTTGAATTTCAACATTTCTTATATATTTGAATGAGTTTGCATCTAACTTTGTCAGATATCGTCGATTTACATCCATTGAAGCCCATTGAGGTCGATTGTCACTTTGTGTTGATTGAAAATTTTCAAAGTCTATCGTCCTCATTTGAAGTCGAATTTCAACATTTCTTATATATTTGAATGAGTTTGCATCTAACTTTGTCAGATATCGTCGATTTACATTCATTGAAGCCCATTGAGTCGATTGTCACTTTTTGTTGATTGAAAATTTTCAAAGTCTATATTCCTCATTTGAAGTCGAATTTCAACTTTTCTTATATATTTGAATGAGTTTGCATCTAACTTTGTCAGATATCGTCGATTTACATTCATTGAAGCCCATTGAGTCGATTGTCACTTTGTGTTGATTGAAAATTTTCAAAGTCTATATTCCTCATTTGAAGTCGAATTTCAACTTTTCTTATATATTTGAAAGAGTTTGCATCTAACTTTGTCAGATATCGTCGATTAACATCCATTGAAGCCCTTCGAGGTCGATTGTGACTTTGTGTCGATTGAAAATTTTCAAAGTCTATCTTCCTCATTTGAAGTCTAATTTCAACATTTCTTATATATTAGAATGAGTTTGCATCTAACTTTGTCAGATATCGTCGATTTACATTCATTGAAGCCCATTGAGTCGATTGTCACTTTGTGTTGATTGAAAATTTTCAAAGTTTATTTTCCTCATTTGAAGTCGAATTTCAACATTCCTTATATATTTGAATGAGTTTGCATCTAACTTTGTCAGATATCGTCGATTTACATTCATTGAAGCCCATTGAGGTCGATTGTCACTTTGTGTTGATTGAAAATTTTCAAAGTCTATCTTCCTCATTTGAAGTCGAATTTCATCAATTGTTATATATTTGAATGAGTTTGCATCTAACTTCGTCAGATATCGTCGATTAACATCCATTGAAGCCATTTGAGGTCGATTGTCACTTTGTGTTGATTGAAAATTTTCATAGTCTATATTCCTCATTTGAAGTCGGATTTCAACATTTCTTATATATTTGAATGAGTTTGCATCTAACTTTGTCAGATATCGTCGATTTACATCCATTGAAGCCCATTGAGTCGATTGTCACTTTGTGTTGATTGAAAATTTTCAAAGTTTATTTTCCTCATTTGAAGTCGAATTTCAACATTTCTTATATATTTGAAAGAGTTTGCATCTAACTTTGTCAGATATCGTCGATTAACATCCATTGAAGCCCTTCGAGGTCGATTGTGACTTTGTGTCGATTGAAAATTTTCAAAGTCTATCTTCCTCATTTGAAGTCTAATTTCAACATTTCTTATATATTAGAATGAGTTTTGCATCTAACTTTGTCAGATATCGTCGATTTACATTCATTGAAGCCCATTGAGTCGATTGTCACTTTGTGTTGATTGAAAATTTTCAAAGTTTATTTTCCTCATTTGAAGTCGAATTTCAACATTCCTTATATATTTGAATGAGTTTGCATCTAACTTTGTCAGATATCGTCGATTTACATTCATTGAAGCCCATTGAGGTCGATTGTCACTTTGTGTTGATTGAAAATTTTCAAAGTCTATCTTCCTCATTTGGAGTCGAATTTCAACATTTCTTATATATTTGAGTGAGTTTGCGTCTGACATTGTCAGATATCGTCGATTAACATCCATTGAAGCCCATTGAAGTCGATTGTCACTTTGCGTTGATTGAAAATTTTCAAAGTCTATCTTCCTCATTTGAAGTCGAACTTCAACATTTCTTTTATATTTGAATGAGTTTGCATCTAACTTTGTCAGATATCGTCGATTTACATTCATTGAAGCCCATTGAGTCGATTGTCACTTTGTGTTGATTGAAAATTTTCAAAGTTTATTTTCCTCATTTGAAGTCGAATTTCAACATTCCTTATATATTTGAATGAGTTTGCATCTAACTTTGTCAGATATCGTCATTTTCATTCATTGAAGCCCATTGAGGTCGATTGTCACTTTGTGTTGATTGAAAATTTTCAAAGTCTATCTTCCTCATTTGGAGTCGAATTTCAACATTTCTTATATATTTGAGTGGGTTTGCATCTAACTTTGTCAGATATCGTCGATTTACATTCATTGAAGCCCATTGAGGTCGATTGTCACTTTGTGTTGATTGAAAATTTTCAAAGTCTATCGTCCTCATTTGAAGTCGAATTTCAACATTTCTTATATATTTGAATGAGTTTGCATCTAACTTTGTCAGATATCGTCGATTTACATTCATTGAAGCCAATTGAGTCGATTGTCACTTTGTGTTGATTGAAAATTTTCAAAGTCTATATTTCTCATTTGAAGTCGAATTTCAACTTTTCTTATATATTTGAATGAGTTTGCATCTAACTTTGTCAGATATCGTCGATTTACATTCATTGTAGCCCATTGAAGTCGATTGTCACTGTGTGTTGATTGAAAATTTTCAAAGTCTATCTTCCTCATTTGAAGTCGAATTTCATCAATTGTTATATATTTGAATGAGTTTGCATCTAACTTCGTCAGATATCGTCGATTAACATCCATTGAAGCCCTTTGAGGTCGATTGTCACTTTGTGTTGATTGAAAATTTTCATAGTCTATATTCCTCATATGAAGTCGAATTTCAACATTTCTTATATATTTGAATGAGTTTGCATCTAACTTTGTCAGATATCGTCGATTTACATCCATTGAAACCCTTTGAGGTCGATTGTCACTTTGTGTTGATTGGAAATTTTCAAAGTCTATCTTCCTCATTTGAAGTCGAATTTCAACATTTCTTATATATTTGAGTGGGTTTGCATCTAACTTTGTCAGATATCGTCGATTTACATTCATTGAAGCCCATTTAGGTCGATTGTCACTTTGTGTTGATTGAAAATTTTCAAAGTCTATCTTCTTCATTTGGAGTCGAATTTCAACATTTCTCATATATTTGAGTGGGTTTGCATCTAACTTTGTCAGATATCGTCGATTTACATTCATTGAAGTCCATTGAGGTCGATTGTCACTTTGTGTTGATTGAAAATTTTCAAAGTCTATCGTCCTCATTTGAAGTCGAATTTCAACATTTCTTATATATTTGGATGAGTTTGCATCTAACTTTGTCAGATATCGTCGATTTACATTCATTGAAGCCCATTGAGTCGATTGTCACTTTGTGTTGATTGAAAATTTTCAAAGTCTATATTCCTCATTTGAAGTCGAATTTCAACTTTTCTTATATATTTGAATGAGTTTGCATCTAACTTTGTCAGATATCGTCGATTTACATTCATTGAAGGCCATTGAGTCGATTGTCACTTTGTGTTGATTGAAAATTTTCAAAGTCTATATTCCTCATTTGAAGTCGAATTTCAACTTTTCTTATATATTTGAAAGAGTTTGCATCTAACTTTGTCAGATATCGTCGATTAACATCCATTGAAGCCCTTCGAGGTCGATTGTGACTTTGTGTCGATTGAAAATTTTCAAAGTCTATCTTCCTCATTTGAAGTCTAATTTCAACATTTCTTATATATTAGAATGAGTTTGCATCTAACTTTGTCAGATATCGTCGATTTACATTCATTGAAGCCCATTGAGTCGATTGTCACTTTGTGTTGATTGAAAATTTTCAAAGTTTATTTTCCTCATTTGAAGTGGAATTTCAACATTCCTTATATATTTGAATGAGTTTGCATCTAACTTTGTCAGATATCGTCGATTTACATTCATTGAAGCCCATTGAGGTCGATTGTCACTTTGTGTTGATTGAGAATTTTCAAAGTCTATCTTCCTCATTTGGAGTCGAATTTCAACATTTCTTATATATTTGAGTGAGTTTGCGTCTGACATTGTCAGATATCGTCGATTAACATCCATTGAAGCCCATTGAAGTCGATTGTCACTTTGCGTTGATTGAAAATTTTCAAAGTCTATCTTCCTCATTTGAAGTCGAACTTCAACATTTCTTTTATATTTGAATGAGTTTGCATCTAACTTTGTCAGATATCGTCGATTTACATTCATTGAAGCCCATTGAAGTCGATTGTCACTGTGTGTTGATTGAAAATTTTCAAAGTCTATCTTTCTCATTTGAAGTCGAATTTCATCAATTGTTATATATTTGAATGAGTTTGCATCTAACTTCGTCAGATATCGTCGATTAACATCCATTGAAGCCTTTTGACGTCGATTGTCACTTTGTGTTGATTGAAAATTTTCAAAGTCTATCTTCCTCATTTGAAGTCGAATTTCAACAAATCTTATATATTTGAATGAGTTTGCATCTAACTTTGTCAGATATCGTCGATTTACATCCATTGAAGCCCTTTGAGGTCGATTGTCACTTTGTGTTGATTGAAAATTTTCAAAGTCTATCTTCCTCATTTGAAGTCGAATTTCAACATTTCTTATATATTTGAGTGAGTTTGCATCTAACTTTGTCAGATATCGTCGATTTACATTCATTGAAGCCCATTGAGGTCGATTGTCACTTTGTGTTGATTGAAAATTTTCAAAGTCTATCGTCCTCATTTGAAGTCGAATTTCAACATTTCTTATATATTTGAATGAGTTTCCATCTAACTTTGTCAGATATCGTCGATTAACATCCATTGAAGCTCTTCGAGGTCGATTGTCACTTTGTGTCGATTGAAAATTTTCAAAGTCTATCTTCCTCATTTGAAGTCGAATTTCAACATTTCTTTTATATTTGAATGAGTTTGCATCTAACTTTGTCAGATATCGTCGATTTACATTCATTGAAGCCCATTGAAGTCGATTGTCACTGTGTGTTGATTGAAAATTTCCAAAGTCTATCTTCCTCATTTGAAGTCGAATTTCATCAATTGTTATATATTTGAATGAGTTTGCATCTAACTTCGTCAGATATCGTCGATTAACATCCATTGAAGCCCTTTGAGGTCGATTGTCACTTTGTGTTGATTGAAAATTTTCAAAGTCTATCTTCCTCATTTGAAGTTGAATTTCAACATTTTCCATATATTTGAATGAGTTTGCATCTAACTTTGTCAGATATCGTCGATTAACAACCATTGAAGCCATTTGAGTCGATTGTCACTTTGTGTTGATTGAGAATTTTCAAAGTCTATATCCCTCATTTGAAGTCGAATTTCAACATTTCTTATATATTTGAGTGGGTTTGCATCTAATTTTGTCAGATATCGTCGATTTACATTCATTGAAGACCATTGAAGTCGATTGTCACTTTGTGTTGATTGAAAATTTTCAAAGTCTATCTTCCTCATTTGAAGTCGAATTTCAACATTTCTTTTATATTTGAATGAGTTTGCATCTAACTTTGTCAGATATCGTCGATTTACATTCATTGAAGCCCATTGAAGTCGATTGTCACTGTGTGTTGATTGAAAATTTTCAAAGTCTATCTTCCTCATTTGAAGTCGAATTTCATCAATTGTTATATATTTGGATGAGTTTGCATCTAACTTCGTCAGATATCGTCGATTAACATCCATTGAAGCCCTTTGAGGTCGATTGTCACTTTGTGTTGATTGAAAATTTTCAAAGTCTATCGTCCTCATTTGAAGTCGAATTTCAACATTTCTTATATATTTGAATGAGTTTCCATCTAACTTTGTCAGATATCGTCGATTTACATTCATTGAAGCCCATTGAGTCGATTGTCACTTTGTGTTGATTGAAAATTTTCAAAGTCTATATTCCTCATTTGAAGTCGAATTTCAACTTTTCTTATATATTTGAATGAGTTTGCATCTAACTTTGTCAGATATCGTCGATTTACATTCATTGAAGCCCATTGAGTCGATTGTCACTTTGTGTTGATTGAAAATTTTCAAAGTCTATATTCCTCATTTGAAGTCGAATTTCAACTTTTCTTATATATTTGAAAGAGTTTGCATCTAACTTTGTCAGATATCGTCGATTAACATCCATTGAAGCCCTTCGAGGTCGATTGTGACTTTGTGTCGATTGAAAATTTTCAAAGTCTATCTTCCTCATTTGAAGTCTAATTTCAACATTTCTTATATATTAGAATGAGTTTGCATCTAACTTTGTCAGATATCGTCGATTTACATTCATTGAAGCCCATTGAGTCGATTGTCACTTTGTGTTGATTGAAAATTTTCAAAGTTTATTTTCCTCATTTGAAGTCGAATTTCAACATTCCTTATATATTTGAATGAGTTTGCATCTAACTTTGTCAGATATCGTCGATTTACATTCATTGAAGCCCATTGAGGTCGATTGTCACTTTGTGTTGATTGAAAATTTTCAAAGTCTATATTCCTCATTTGGAGTCGAATTTCAACATTTCTTATATATTTGAGTGAGTTTGCGTCTGACATTGTCAGATATCGTCGATTAACATCCATTGAAGCCCATTGAAGTCGATTGTCACTTTGCGTTGATTGAAAATTTTCAAAGTCTATCTTCCTCATTTGAAGTCGAACTTCAACATTTCTTTTATATTTGAATGAGTTTGCATCTAACTTTGTCAGATATCGTCGATTTACATTCATTGAAGCCCATTGAAGTCGATTGTCACTGTGTGTTGATTGAAAATTTTCAAAGTCTATCTTCCTCATTTGAAGTCGAATTTCAAAATTTCTTGTATATTTGAGTGAGTTCGCATCTTACTTTGTCAGATATCGTCGATTAACATCCATTGGAACCCTTTGAGGTCGATTGTCACTTTGTGTTGATTGAAAATTTTCAAAGTGTATCTTCCTCATTTGAAGTCGAATTTCAACAAATCTTATATATTTGAATGAGTTTGCATCTAACTTTGTCAGATATCGTCGATTTACATCCATTGAAGCCCTTTGAGGTCGATTGTCACTTTGTGTTGATTGAAAATTTTCAAAGTCTATCTTCTTCATTTGGAGTCGAATTTCAACATTTCTCATATATTTGAGTGGGTTTGCATCTAACTTTGTCAGATATCGTCGATTTACAATCATTGAAGTCCATTGAGGTCGATTGTCACTTTGTGTTGATTGAAAATTTTCAAAGTCTATCGTCCTCATTTGAAGTCGAATTTCAACATTTCTTATATATTTGGATGAGTTTGCATCTAACTTTGTCAGATATCGTCGATTTACATTCATTGAAGCCCATTGAGTCGATTGTCACTTTGTGTTGATTGAAAATTTTCAAAGTCTATATTCCTCATTTGAAGTCGAATTTCAACTTTTCTTATATATTTGAATGAGTTTGCATCTAACTTTGTCAGATATCGTCGATTTACATTCATTGAAGGCCATTGAGTCGATTGTCACTTTGTGTTGATTGAAAATTTTCAAAGTCTATATTCCTCATTTGAAGTCGAATTTCAACTTTTCTTATATATTTGAAAGAGTTTGCATCTAACTTTGTCAGATATCGTCGATTAACATCCATTGAAGCCCTTCGAGGTCGATTGTGACTTTGTGTCGATTGAAAATTTTCAAAGTCTATCTTCCTCATTTGAAGTCTAATTTCAACATTTCTTATATATTAGAATGAGTTTGCATCTAACTTTGTCAGATATCGTCGATTTACATTCATTGAAGCCCATTGAGTCGATTGTCACTTTGTGTTGATTGAAAATTTTCAAAGTTTATTTTCCTCATTTGAAGTGGAATTTCAACATTCCTTATATATTTGAATGAGTTTGCATCTAACTTTGTCAGATATCGTCGATTTACATTCATTGAAGCCCATTGAGGTCGATTGTCACTTTGTGTTGATTGAAAATTTTCAAAGTCTATCTTCCTCATTTGGAGTCGAATTTCAACATTTCTTATATATTTGAGTGAGTTTGCGTCTGACATTGTCAGATATCGTCGATTAACATCCATTGAAGCCCATTGAAGTCGATTGTCACTTTGCGTTGATTGAAAATTTTCAAAGTCTATCTTCCTCATTTGAAGTCGAACTTCAACATTTCTTTTATATTTGAATGAGTTTGCATCTAACTTTGTCAGATATCGTCGATTTACATTCATTGAAGCCCATTGAAGTCGATTGTCACTGTGTGTTGATTGAAAATTTTCAAAGTCTATCTTCCTCATTTGAAGTCGAATTTCATCAATTGTTATATATTTGAATGAGTTTGCATCTAACTTCGTCAGATATCGTCGATTAACATCCATTGAAGCCCTTTGAGGTCGATTGTCACTTTGTGTTGATTGAAAATTTTCAAAGTCTATCTTCCTCATTTGAAGTCGAATTTCAACAAATCTTATATATTTGAATGAGTTTGCATCTAACTTTGTCAGATATCGTCGATTTACATCCATTGAAGCCCTTTGAGGTCGATTGTCACTTTGTGTTGATTGAAAATTTTCAAAGTCTATCTTCCTCATTTGAAGTCGAATTTCAACATTTCTTATATATTTGAGTGAGTTTGCATCTAACTTTGTCAGATATCGTCGATTTACATTCATTGAAGCCCATTGAGGTCGATTGTCACTTTGTGTTGATTGAAAATTTTCAAAGTCTATCGTCCTCATTTGAAGTCGAATTTCAACATTTCTTATATATTTGAATGAGTTTCCATCTAACTTTGTCAGATATCGTCGATTAACATCCATTGAAGCTCTTCGAGGTCGATTGTCACTTTGTGTCGATTGAAAATTTTCAAAGTCTATCTTCCTCATTTGAAGTCGAATTTCAACATTTCTTTTATATTTGAATGAGTTTGCATCTAACTTTGTCAGATATCGTCGATTTACATTCATTGAAGCCCATTGAAGTCGATTGTCACTGTGTGTTGATTGAGAATTTTCAAAGTCTATCTTCCTCATTTGAAGTTGAATTTCAACATTTTCCATATATTTGAATGAGTTTGCATCTAACTTTGTCAGATATCGTCGATTAACAACCATTGAAGCCATTTGAGTCGATTGTCACTTTGTGTTGATTGAGAATTTCCAAAGTCTATCTTCCTCATTTGAAGTCGAATTTCATCAATTGTTATATATTTGAATGAGTTTGCATCTAACTTCGTCAGATATCGTCGATTAACATCCATTGAAGCCCTTTGAGGTCGATTGTCACTTTGTGTTGATTTAAAATTTTCAAAGTCTATCTTCCTCATTTGAAGTTGAATTTCAACATTTTCCATATATTTGAATGAGTTTGCATCTAACTTTGTCAGATATCGTCGATTAACAACCATTGAAGCCATTTGAGTCGATTGTCACTTTGTGTTGATTGAGAATTTTCAAAGTCTATATTCCTCATTTGAAGTCGAATTTCAACATTTCTTATATATTTGAGTGGGTTTGCATCTAATTTTGTCAGATATCGTCGATTTACATTCATTGAAGCCCATTGAAGTCGATTGTCACTTTGTGTTGATTGAAAATTTTCAAAGTCTATCTTCCTCATTTGAAGTCGAATTTCAACATTTCTTTTATATTTGAATGAGTTTGCATCTAACTTTGTCAGATATCGTCGATTTACATTCATTGAAGCCCATTGAAGTCGATTGTCACTGTGTGTTGATTGAAAATTTTCAAAGTCTATCTTCCTCATTTGAAGTCGAATTTCATCAATTGTTATATATTTGGATGAGTTTGCATCTAACTTCGTCAGATATCGTCGATTAACATCCATTGAAGCCCTTTGAGGTCGATTGTCACTTTGTGTTGATTGAAAATTTTCAAAGTCTATCGTCCTCATTTGAAGTCGAATTTCAACATTTCTTATATATTTGAATGAGTTTCCATCTAACTTTGTCAGATATCGTCGATTTACATTCATTGAAGCCCATTGAGTCGATTGTCACTTTGTGTTGATTGAAAATTTTCAAAGTCTATATTCCTCATTTGAAGTCGAATTTCAACTTTTCTTATATATTTGAATGAGTTTGCATCTAACTTTGTCAGATATCGTCGATTTACATTCATTGAAGCCCATTGAGTCGATTGTCACTTTGTGTTGATTGAAAATTTTCAAAGTCTATATTCCTCATTTGAAGTCGAATTTCAACTTTTCTTATATATTTGAAAGAGTTTGCATCTAACTTTGTCAGATATCGTCGATTAACATCCATTGAAGCCCTTCGAGGTCGATTGTGACTTTGTGTCGATTGAAAATTTTCAAAGTCTATCTTCCTCATTTGAAGTCTAATTTCAACATTTCTTATATATTAGAATGAGTTTGCATCTAACTTTGTCAGATATCGTCGATTTACATTCATTGAAGCCCATTGAGTCGATTGTCACTTTGTGTTGATTGAAAATTTTCAAAGTTTATTTTCCTCATTTGAAGTCGAATTTCAACATTCCTTATATATTTGAATGAGTTTGCATCTAACTTTGTCAGATATCGTCGATTTACATTCATTGAAGCCCATTGAGGTCGATTGTCACTTTGTGTTGATTGAAAATTTTCAAAGTCTATATTCCTCATTTGGAGTCGAATTTCAACATTTCTTATATATTTGAGTGAGTTTGCGTCTGACATTGTCAGATATCGTCGATTAACATCCATTGAAGCCCATTGAAGTCGATTGTCACTTTGCGTTGATTGAAAATTTTCAAAGTCTATCTTCCTCATTTGAAGTCGAACTTCAACATTTCTTTTATATTTGAATGAGTTTGCATCTAACTTTGTCAGATATCGTCGATTTACATTCATTGAAGCCCATTGAAGTCGATTGTCACTGTGTGTTGATTGAAAATTTTCAAAGTCTATCTTCCTCATTTAAAGTCGAATTTCAAAATTTCTTGTATATTTGAGTGAGTTCGCATCTTACTTTGTCAGATATCGTCGATTAACATCCATTGGAACCCTTTGAGGTCGATTGTCACTTTGTGTTGATTGAAAATTTTCAAAGTGTATCTTCCTCATTTGAAGTCGAATTTCAACAAATCTTATATATTTGAATGAGTTTGCATCTAACTTTGTCAGATATCGTCGATTTACATCCATTGAAGCCCTTTGAGGTCGATTGTCACTTTGTGTTGATTGAAAATTTTCAAAGTCTATCTTCCTCATTTGAAGTCGAATTTCAACATTTCTTATATATTTGAGTGAGTTTGCATCTAACTTTGTCAGATATCGTCGATTAACATCCATTGAAGCCCATTGAAGTCGATTGTCACTTTGCGTTGATTGAAAATTTTCAAAGTCTATCTTCCTCATTTGAAGTCGAACTTCAACATTTCTTTTATATTTGAATGAGTTTGCATCTAACTTTGTCAGATATCGTCGATTTACATTCATTGAAGCCCATTGAAGTCGATTGTCACTGTGTGTTGATTGAATATTTTCAAAGTCTATCTTCCTCATTTGAAGTCGAATTTCAAAATTTCTTGTATATTTGAGTGAGTTCGCATCTTACTTTGTCAGATATCGTCGATTAACATCCATTGGAACCCTTTGAGGTCGATTGTCACTTTGTGTTGATTGAAAATTTTCAAAGTGTATCTTCCTCATTTGAAGTCGAATTTCAACAAATCTTATATATTTGAATGAGTTTGCATCTAACTTTGTCAGATATCGTCGATTTACATCCATTGAAGCCCTTTGAGGTCGATTGTCACTTTGTGTTGATTGAAAATTTTCAAAGTCTATCTTCCTCATTTGAAGTCGAATTTCAACATTTCTTATATATTTGAGTGAGTTTGCATCTAACTTTGTCAGATATCGTCGATTTACATTCATTGAAGCCCATTGAGGTCGATTGTCACTTTGTGTTGATTGAAAATTTTCAAAGTCTATCGTCCTCATTTGAAGTCGAATTTCAACATTTCTTATATATTTGAATGAGTTTGCATCTAACTTTGTCAGATATCGTCGATTAACATCGATTGAAGCTCTTCGAGGTCGATTGTCACTTTGTGTCGATTGAAAATTTTCAAAGTCTATCTTCCTCATTTGAAGTCGAATTTCAACATTTCTTATATATTTGAATGAGTTTGCATCTAACTTTGTCAGATATCGTCGATTTACATTCATTGAAGTCGATTGTCAATTTGTGTTGATTGAAAATTTTCAAAGTCTATATTCCTCATTTGAAGTCGAATTTCAACTTTTCTTATATATTTGAAAGAGTTTGCATCTAACTTTGTCAGATATCGTCGATTAACACCCATTGAAGCCCTTCGAGGTCGATTGTGACTTTGTGTCGATTGAAAATTTTCAAAGTCTATCTTCCTCATTTGAAGTCGAATTTCAACATTTCTTATATATTTGAATGAGTTTGCATCTAACTTTGTCAGATATCGTCGATTTACATTCATTGAGCCCATTGAGTCGATTGTCACTTTGTGTTGATTGAAAATTTTCAAAGTTTATTTTCCTCATTTGAAGTCGAATTTCAACATTTCTTATATATTTGAGTGAGTTTGCATCTAACTTTGTCAGATATCGTCGATTTACATTCATTGAGGCCCATTGAGGTCGATTGTCACTTTGTGTTGATTGAAAATTTTCAAAGTCTATCTTCCTCATTTGAAGTCGAATTTCAACATTTCTTATATATTTGAGTGAGTTTGCATCTAACTTTGTCAGATATCGTCGATTTACATTCATTGAAGCCCATTGAGGTCGATTGTCACTTTGTGTTGATTGAAAATTTTCAAAGTCTATCGTCCTCATTTGAAGTCGAATTTCAACATTTCTTATATATTTGAATGAGTTTGCATCTAACTTTGTCAGATATCGTCGATTAACATCCATTGAAGCTCTTCGAGGTCGATTGTCACTTTGTGTCGATTGAAAATTTTCAAAGTCTATCTTCCTCATTTGAAGTCGAATTTCAACATTTCTTATATATTTGAATGAGTTTGCATCTAACTTTGTCAGATATCGTCGATTTACATTCATAGAAGTCGATTGTCAATTTGTGTTGATTGAAAATTTTCAAAGTCTATATTCCTCATTTGAAGTCGAATTTCAACTTTTCTTATATATTTGAAAGAGTTTGCATCTAACTTTGTCAGATATCGTCGATTAACATCCATTGAAGCCCTTCGAGGTCTATTGTGACTTTGTGTCGATTGAAAATTTTCAAAGTCTATCTTCCTCATTTGAAGTCTAATTTCAACATTTCTTATATATTTGAATAAGTTTGCATCTAACTTTGTCAGATATCGTCGATTTACATTCATTGAAGCCCATTGAGTCGATTGTCACTTTGTGTTGATTGAAAATTTTCAAAGTCTATATTCCTCATTTGAAGTCGAATTTCAACTTTTCTTATATATTTGAAAGAGTTTGCATCTAACTTTGTCAGATATCGTCGATTAACACCCATTGAAGCCCTTCGAGGTCGATTGTGACTTTGTGTCGATTGAAAATTTTCAAAGTCTATCTTCCTCATTTGAAGTCGAATTTCAACATTTCTTATATATTTGAATGAGTTTGCATCTAACTTTGTCAGATATCGTCGATTTACATTCATTGAAGCCCATTGAGTCGATTGTCACTTTGTGTTGATTGAAAATTTTCAAAGTTTATTTCCCTCATTTGAAGTCGAATTTCAACATTTCTTATATATTTGAGTGAGTTCGCATCTTACTTTGTCAGATATCGTCGATTAACATCCATTGAAGCTCTTCGAGGTCGATTGTCACTTTGTGTCGATTGAAAATTTTCAAAGTCTATCTTCCTCATTTGAAGTCGAATTTCAACATTTCTTATATATTTGAATGAGTTTGCATCTAACTTTGTCAGATATCGTCGATTTACATTCATTGAAGTCGATTGTCAATTTGTGTTGATTGAAAATGTTCAAAGTCTATATTCCTCATTTGAAGTCGAATTTCAACATTTCTTATATATTTGAGTGAGTTTGCATCTAACTTTGTCAGATATCGTCGATTTACATTCATTGAAGCCCATTGAGGTCGATTGTCACTTTGTGTTGATTGAAAATTTTCAAAGTCTATCGTCCTCATTTGAAGTCGAATTTCAACATTTCTTATATATTTGAATGAGTTTGCATCTAACTTTGTCAGATATCGTCGATTAACATCCATTGAAGCTCTTCGAGGTCGATTGTCACTTTGTGTCGATTGAAAATTTTCAAAGTCTATCTTCCTCATTTGAAGTCGAATTTCAACATTTCTTATATATTTGAATGAGTTTGCATCTAACTTTGTCAGATATCGTCGATTTACATTCATTGAAGTCGATTGTCAATTTGTGTTGATTGAAAATGTTCAAAGTCTATATTCCTCATTTGAAGTCGAATTTCAACTTTTCTTATATATTTGAAAGAGTTTGCATCTAACTTTGTCAGATATCGTCGATTAACACCCATTGAAGCCCTTCGAGGTCGATTGTGACTTTGTGTCGATTGAAAATTTTCAAAGTCTATCTTCCTCATTTGAAGTCGAATTTCAACATTTCTTATATATTTGAATGAGTTTGCATCTAACTTTGTCAGATATCGTCGATTTACATTCATTGAAGCCCATTGAGTCGATTGTCACTTTGTGTTGATTGAAAATTTTCAAAGTTTATTTTCCTCATTTGAAGTCGAATTTCAACATTTCTTATATATTTGAGTGAGTTTGCATCTAACTTTGTCAGATATCGTCGATTTACATTCATTGAAGCCCATTGAGGTCGATTGTCACTTTGTGTTGATTGAAAATTTTCAAAGTCTATCTTCCTCATTTGAAGTCGAATTTCAACATTTCTTATATATTTGAGTGAGTTTGCATCTAACTTTGTCAGATATCGTCGATTTACATTCATTGAAGCCCATTGAGGTCGATTGTCACTTTGTGTTGATTGAAAATTTTCAAAGTCTATCGTCCTCATTTGAAGTCGAATTTCAACATTTCTTATATATTTGAATGAGTTTGCATCTAACTTTGTCAGATATCGTCGATTAACATCCATTGAAGCTCTTCGAGGTCGATTGTCACTTTGTGTCGATTGAAAATTTTCAAAGTCTATCTTCCTCATTTGAAGTCGAATTTCAACATTTCTTATATATTTGAATGAGTTTGCATCTAACTTTGTCAGATATCGTCGATTTACATTCATAGAAGTCGATTGTCAATTTGTGTTGATTGAAAATTTTCAAAGTCTATCTTCCTCATTTGAAGTCTAATTTCAACATTTCTTATATATTTGAATGAGTTTGCATCTAACTTTGTCAGATATCGTCGATTTACATTCATTGAAGCCCATTGAGTCGATTGTCACTTTGTGTTGATTGAAAATTTTCAAAGTCTATATTCCTCATTTGAAGTCGAATTTCAACTTTTCTTATATATTTGAAAGAGTTTGCATCTAACTTTGTCAGATATCGTCGATTAACACCCATTGAAGCCCTTCGAGGTCGATTGTGACTTTGTGTCGATTGAAAATTTTCAAAGTCTATCTTCCTCATTTGAAGTCGAATTTCAACATTTCTTATATATTTGAATGAGTTTGCATCTAACTTTGTCAGATATCGTCGATTTACATTCATTGAAGCCCATTGAGTCGATTGTCACTTTGTGTTGATTGAAAATTTTCAAAGTTTATTTCCCTCATTTGAAGTCGAATTTCAACATTTCTTATATATTTGAGTGAGTTTGCATCTAACTTTGTCAGATATCGTCGATTTACATTCATTGAAGCCCATTGAGGTCGATTGTCACTTTGTGTTGATTGAAAATTTTCAAAGTCTATCGTCCTCATTTGAAGTCGAATTTCAACATTTCTTATATATTTGAATGAGTTTGCATCTAACTTAGTCAGATATCGTCGATTAACATCCATTGAAACTCTTCGAGGTCGATTGTCACTTTGTGTCGATTGAAAATTTTCAAAGTCTATCTTCCTCATTTGAAGTCGAATTTCAACATTTCTTATATATTTGAATGAGTTTGCATCTAACACTGTCAGATATCGTCGATTTACATTGATTGAAGTCGATTGTCACTTTGTGTTGATTGAAAATTTTCAAAGTCTATATTCCTCATTTGAAGTCGAATTTCAACTTTTCTTATATATTTGAAAGAGTTTGCATCTAACTTTGTCAGATATCGTCGCTTAACATCCATTGAAGCCCTTCGAGGTCGATTGTGACTTTGTGTCGATTGAAAATTTTCAAAGTCTATCTTCCTCATTTGAAGTCTAATTTCAACATTTCTTATATATTTGAATGAGTTTGCATCTAACTTTGTCAGATATCGTCGATTTACATTCATTGAAGCCCATTGAGTCGATTGTTACTTTGTGTTGATTGAAAATTTTCAAAGTCTATATTCCTCATTTGAAGTCGAATTTCAACTTTTCTTATATATTTGAAAGAGTTTGCATCTAACTTTGTCAGATATCGTCGATTAACACCCATTGAAGCCCTTCGAGGTCGATTGTGACTTTGTGTCGATTGAAAATTTTCAAAGTCTATCTTCCTCATTTGAAGTCGAATTTCAACATTTCTTATATATTTGAATGAGTTTGCATCTAACTTTGTCAGATATCGTCGATTTACATTCATTGAAGCCCATTGAGTCGATTGTCACTTTGTGTTGATTGAAAATTTTCAAAGTTTATTTTCCTCATTTGAAGTCGAATTTCAACATTCCTTATATATTTGAATGAGTTTGCATCTAACTTTGTCAGATATCGTCGATTTACATTCATTGAAGCCCATTGAGGTCGATTGTCACTTTGTGTTGATTGAAAATTTTCAAAGTCTATCTTCCTCATTTGGAGTCGAATTTCAACATTTCTTATATATTTGAGTGAGTTTGCATCTAACTTTGTCAGATATCGTCGATTTACATTCATTTAAGCCCATTGAGGTCGATTGTCACTTTGTGTTGATTGAAAATTCTCAAAGTCTATCTTCCTCATTTGAAGTCGAATTTCAACATTTCTTTTATATTTGAATGAGTTTGCATCTAACTTTGTCAGATATCGTCGATTTACATTCATTGAAGCCCATTGAAGTCGATTGTCACTGTGTGTTGATTGAAAATTTTCAAAGTCTATCTTCCTCATTTGAAGTCGAATTTCATCAATTGTTATATATTTGAATGAGTTTGCATCTAACTTCGTCAGATATCGTCGATTAACATCCATTGAAGCCCTTTGAGGTCGATTGTCACTTTGTGTTGATTGAAAATTTTCAAAGTCTATCTTCCTCATTTGAAGTTGAATTTCAACATTTTCCATATATTTGAATGAGTTTGCATCTAACTTAGTCAGATATCGTCGATTAACAACCATTGAAGCCCTTTGAGTCGATTGTCACTTTGAGTTGATTGAGAATTTTCAAAGTCTATATTCCTCATTTGAAGTCGAATTTCAACATTTCTTATATATTTGAGTGGGTTTGCATCTAATTTTGTCAGATATCGTCGATTTACATTCATTGAAGCCCTTCGAGGTCGATTGTGACTTTGTGTCGATTGAAAATTTTCAAAGTCTATCTTCCTCATTTGAAGTCTAATTTCAACATTTCTTATATATTTGAATGAGTTTGCATCTAACTTTGTCAGATATCGTCGATTTACATTCATAGAAGTCGATTGTCAATTTGTGTTGATTGAAAATTTTCAAAGTCTATATTCCTCATTTGAAGTCGAATTTCAACTTTTCTTATATATTTGAAAGAGTTTGCATCTAACTTTGTCAGATATCGTCGATTAACATCCATTGAAGCCCTTCGAGGTCTATTGTGACTTTGTGTCGATTGAAAATTTTCAAAGTCTATCTTCCTCATTTGAAGTCTAATTTCAACATTTCTTATATATTTGAATGAGTTTGCATCTAACTTTGTCAGATATCGTCGATTTACATTCATTGAAGCCCATTGAGTCGATTGTCACTTTGTGTTGATTGAAAATTTTCAAAGTCTATATTCCTCATTTGAAGTCGAATTTCAACTTTTCTTATATATTTGAAAGAGTTTGCATCTAACTTTGTCAGATATCGTCGATTAACACCCATTGAAGCCCTTCGAGGTCGATTGTGACTTTGTGTCGATTGAAAATTTTCAAAGTCTATCTTCCTCATTTGAAGTCGAATTTCAACATTTCTTATATATTTGAATGAGTTTGCATCTAACTTTGTCAGATATCGTGATTTACATTCATTGAAGCCCATTGAGTCGATTGTCACTTTGTGTTGATTGAAAATTTTCAAAGTTTATTTCCCTCATTTGAAGTCGAATTTCAACATTTCTTATATATTTGAGTGAGTTCGCATCTTACTTTGTCAGATATCGTCGATTAACATCCATTGGAACCCTTTGAGGTCGATTGTCACTTTGTGTTGATTGAAAATTTTCAAAGTGTATCTTCCTCATTTGAAGTCGAATTTCAACAAATCTTATATATTTGAATGAGTTTGCATCTAACTTTGTCAGATATCGTCGATTTACATCCATTGAAGCCCTTTGAGGTCGATTGTCACTTTGTGTTGATTGAAAATTTTCAAAGTCTATCTTCCTCATTTGAAGTCGAATTTCAACATTTCTTATATATTTGAGTGAGTTTGCATCTAACTTTGTCAGATATCGTCGATTTACATTCATTGAAGCCCATTGAGGTCGATTGTCACTTTGTGTTGATTGAAAATTTTCAAAGTCTATCGTCCTCATTTGAAGTCGAATTTCAACATTTCTTATATATTTGAATGAGTTTGCATCTAACTTTGTCAGATATCGTCGATTAACATCCATTGAAGCTCTTCGAGGTCGATTGTCACTTTGTGTCGATTGAAAATTTTCAAAGTCTATCTTCCTCATTTGAAGTCGAATTTCAACATTTCTTATATATTTGAATGAGTTTGCATCTAACTTTGTCAGATATCGTCGATTTACATTCATTGAAGTCGATTGTCAATTTGTGTTGATTGAAAATGTTCAAAGTCTATATTCCTCATTTGAAGTCGAATTTCAACTTTTCTTATATATTTGAAAGAGTTTGCATCTAACTTTGTCAGATATCGTCGATTAACACCCATTGAAGCCCTTCGAGGTCGATTGTGACTTTGTGTCGATTGAAAATTTTCAAAGTCTATCTTCCTCATTTGAAGTCGAATTTCAACATTTCTTATATATTTGAATGAGTTTGCATCTAACTTTGTCAGATATCGTCGATTTACATTCATTGAAGCCCATTGAGTCGATTGTCACTTTGTGTTGATTGAAAATTTTCAAAGTTTATTTTCCTCATTTGAAGTCGAATTTCAACATTTCTTATATATTTGAGTGAGTTTGCATCTAACTTTGTCAGATATCGTCGATTTACATTCATTGAAGCCCATTGAGGTCGATTGTCACTTTGTGTTGATTGAAAATTTTCAAAGTCTATCTTCCTCATTTGAAGTCGAATTTCAACATTTCTTATATATTTGAGTGAGTTTGCATCTAACTTTGTCAGATATCGTCGATTTACATTCATTGAAGCCCATTGAGGTCGATTGTCACTTTGTGTTGATTGAAAATTTTCAAAGTCTATCGTCCTCATTTGAAGTCGAATTTCAACATTTCTTATATATTTGAATGAGTTTGCATCTAACTTTGTCAGATATCGTCGATTAACATCCATTGAAGCTCTTCGAGGTCGATTGTCACTTTGTGTCGATTGAAAATTTTCAAAGTCTATCTTCCTCATTTGAAGTCGAATTTCAACATTTCTTATATATTTGAATGAGTTTGCATCTAACTTTGTCAGATATCGTCGATTTACATTCATAGAAGTCGATTGTCAATTTGTGTTGATTGAAAATTTTCAAAGTCTATATTCCTCATTTGAAGTCGAATTTCAACTTTTCTTATATATTTGAAAGAGTTTGCATCTAACTTTGTCAGATATCGTCGATTAACATCCATTGAAGCCCTTCGAGGTCGATTGTGACTTTGTGTCGATTGAAAATTTTCAAAGTCTATCTTCCTCATTTGAAGTCTAATTTCAACATTTCTTATATATTTGAATGAGTTTGCATCTAACTTTGTCAGATATCGTCGATTTACATTCATTGAAGCCCATTGAGTCGATTGTCACTTTGTGTTGATTGAAAATTTTCAAAGTCTATATTCCTCATTTGAAGTCGAATTTCAACTTTTCTTATATATTTGAAAGAGTTTGCATCTAACTTTGTCAGATATCGTCGATTAACACCCATTGAAGCCCTTCGAGGTCGATTGTG
>NW_026614092.1:0-36641 GCF_026230105.1 Diorhabda sublineata | reverse complement strand
TAGACACTAGCGCCCTCTGCCGGCCGGACGTCAAACTAAACACGATTCTATACACACTACCGCCCTCTGCCGTCCAAACGATAAACTAAAACACGAACTAGCGCCATCTAGCGAGGAATAGTCGAACTGAAAGTACTTAGCGGCCGCAAGTTAAACTAAATAAAAATTCTCTTTGTGTTCAATTTCTATACACACTAGCGCCCCCGCCAATTAGACACCAAACTAAATACGGTTCCATAGACGCCAAACTAAACAAGGTTCCATAGACACAAGCGCCTCCTGCCGGTCAAACGCCAAATTAAATACGATTCCATAGACAGTAGAGCCCCTGCCGGCCAGACGCCAAACTAAACACGGTTCCATAGACACTAGCGCACCCTGCTGGCCAGATGCCTAATTAAATTCAATTCTATAGACACTAGCGCCTCCCGCCAGCCAGATATTGTCATTCGTTTTCTTAATGCTTATTTGACACTTCACAATTTGTCACTATGCAATCCAATCAACCGTTTATTCTATAATTATATCCATTCAGATTTGAGATCATTATTGAAGGTATCTACGACTCCATTTTCCAATTCTTCTTCATACTTATACAATTCGAAATTATGTATGATTGTACCATTCAAGTCCAGAAAGAA
Source organism: Diorhabda sublineata (assembly GCF_026230105.1). Lineage (NCBI taxonomy): Eukaryota > Metazoa > Arthropoda > Insecta > Coleoptera > Chrysomelidae > Diorhabda > Diorhabda sublineata. The sequence goes on along the minus strand of NW_026614092.1, from coordinate 36,000 downwards.
ATCATGCTCATATACGTTTCAAACGATAAGCATTCTTACTTCTTTTCAGCATCATTTTCCTCATCATGGCTCTTCACATTACTACAAATATATAATAATAATAATTTGTTCGTGAGCTAAGTGATTTTTAAAATATTTATTTTGCCAATCTATTACGAGATTTAAGTATATTAAATAAATCATTAAAATTTAGAAGAAATTCATCTGTAGTACCTGCATTATGGAAATATGTATTAATATCTGTTCTCGATAAATAAAGAGGAACAGCTGCTCAATAACCATCACAAAAAGCCGTTACATTGTTTCCACCTTTACACTGATAAATTTCGCAAATCATGCAACTTGGAATTTCGTCGAAATGGTCCAATTACAACTCTGGTTAGCAAAAAGATATCGAAAAAAATTATATATCATTAGAAAATCTACACTCTAGCGATGTTTATAAAAAAACAAAAGCTGCATACCACCTTTACTTTTTTTTAAACGCATGAATTGTTGTAATAATATGAATATTTAAGATATAATACATACTGTGAAAGTTATGAAGTTATAACTTCTTGCATAAGTTAAAATAAGAAGAGACATGAAAATCAGAAACATTGAAGAAAAAAAAGTGAATTATTGAAGAAATGAGTCATTTTAGAAAATATCTTGTTTAACAATTTAAAAATTTTCTAAGTAAAATTGGGTTGGATGTCAGTAATTTACAAAAAGTTTTTGTCATAATAGTACAGCAAGTCAGCAATGTAAAAAATGAGATCAGGATTTGTTATGACAGCTATATATGATAAGGAATCAATCCGATGAGTTTTAAACATGAAAAAAAAAGGATTATGATAGAGTGGAGTGATAAACTCCATTTTAATAATGAAAATGATGAATTTTGATCTTCTGCTTTAGAAGATAATCTATAAAAAATACATACATAAAAAATAGATACCTTCCATAGGATAGTTGTAAGCCTACATTTTGATGTTTAGGACTTGTTTTGAAAAGAATACTGTTCCCTTTTCGTTCTCTCAACGTTTTTGCTTCCATTAGAATTACTTGATAACAATATACTTTCAACTGGTTGTTGAGAAGCTAAAAAAATAAAACAAAAGTGTGTGGGTATGTATCAGTAGAAATGTCATTACCTCACCCAATTCAAACAAACATGTTTCTTCAATAATCAACAACTCTAAAATACCTTTGACATGGAGTGCAATAAACCATTAAGTTGCATTACAATGTATTCGCTAAGCTAAATTTACACTCAACCAAGTCATATGCATACAGGACTTTTCAGGAAAATTCTTCATTACTATTCAGTTTCATTGGCAGATATAGTGTTGAATTTGTACATAGTGATGAAATGGTAAGTGACTTGAAAGTTCTTATTTAAAAACTGGTAAGACAATAATTTGAAATAATGATGGAAACATGACATTGCTAAATTTATTTTTTTCAGACTAGTTTGAGATTTTCAAAGGAAGTCACCTAAAATACTTAACAAAATATATAATTTAATATCAAATATTGATGAGCAACTACTAATTATTTTGATTATGAGTAAATTTATTAGAAAAATATTGATATTTAGACAAATATCAACACACTGGCAACATTTTTCATCAATTCATTGTAAACTACAAGTAACTCATTCTTCACAATTGGGGTGGAGTCTCTTTAAATCAAACCAATCAAAAATTACTCAATATTTTATTTTCTACCTCAGAAATATGAATAAAACAAGTAAGATGTGTTAGAACAATACGAGGATCTTTTCTATCATTTATTTATTGTGCAGAAATACCACAGTTCATTTGAATGATCTTTATCTTGCAATTCCATAAGGTAGGTACTCCAAAACTACTAAAGGTCCCCATGTGAATTCATCCAAACGCTCCTATTATATCAATCATTATATACAGGTAAATATTTAAAAAAAAAATGTGTTGTTGGGGATTGTTTTATCAAATTTCCAAAAATATTTCCTAAATGATAGAATCACTGCAAAAATCTTCAAAGCCGGGTAGATGCTGTTCTCTTGTTGCTACTTCAATAATCTAATTCTTTTTTTGTAACTTGACATTCACAGACGTTACACTACAAATTTCCAGGCCCAGTTCAGATCAAGCTACCATAGCGAAATTAGTAAATATGTTAGAGTACATACAATTCTTTTTTATTAGAGGCCATTTTGGTAAATGAGAAATCACGCTGCTTTACCTAAAAATAAATTATTTGTAAACTACTTCCAGTATTGGTGTAGTGCTTATACTTGTTATTAAAAAAGATATTCAAACACTTGCCAACACCTTAAAAGCATATTCATCAACATGAAACATTGTGTTGTATACGTGAGTATTTTTATCAAATTACTTAGTTAAAGGTGTAGAAAATGTGAAAAATAATTGTACATACCTACTATAAGAATCAAAATTTTAAAAATTTAGACATTTTCAGTCAAAATTTACTTCATTACATAAACTACATTCACTTAATCTTCACGTATAAAACTTAAACAAAACTTAAGTTTTCCAACTAGATACCAATTCCGTTTCTAACATTATAATGAATTCCGAAGTTCCTTTGTTTGAAACTTTGGTTTACTTTGACCTTGGACGTATAAAAAACATTAACCCAGCTGGCATGTTTGAATATAACTGAAGCCAACTTACAGTAAACATCAATGTTGTCAAATTTTACAAATTATTTGTTTATTATCTGGATGCATGTTACGTTTCAAAAATATTTATTTATACATCGTAATATTATTAAAAACCAATAAGAATTGGCTCTAGTTCTCACTAAATTTGGTTAATGGACAATATTTCCCACAATTGATCTAAACAAAGATCAAGAAAATAATTTTGGCGAGAATGTTTATGAAAAAATATAAGCTAGGCAACATTGCTACGTAACTGTATTCATTTATGTTTTTGTTTTATCTAGCATAGAATGTTTGAAAGAAATAATATCAAATACTAGTTTTATTTGAATACAAATTTACTATAGACATGTACCAACAAATCTTCGAGACAAACATATAGGTTTTTAATGAGGATATGCTTATTTATTATAATTATTAGTCAATTTAAGTCAAAAACAAGATGAAAGTAATGTGAAAACAAAAAACAAAGGCTAATAGATTAGCCTGGCCAGCAACTTCAGTACTTTCATCAAGTTGAAGTGAAAAGTTTGTTTTATTTAAACTGTAATAGTGAATTTGACCGATTTTTTTTTGCTTCCTTCTCAGTGAATGAAACTTCAGATTCTAACCTACAGAGTGTTCTGTTCCTTTTTTAGCTATCAATATGAATAGGCGATAAGATGCAAATGTAGCTTGTCTATTTTTCTCACCAGAAATTGATGTTTTCGTTATTGAGTTTGACTTTAAGAATTCTTTTTCTTTGTACTGAAAGAAATACATATGTTTTTTTTTGTGAAAAGTCTTTACAGTTTTGAAGGTTTCATACTCTCATCAGCAAATACTTCGAAACATAAAACACACTGAAGTAGCAGGTTGTCATCTGTGCCAGTAACCACAAAAACCATATTTCAAATAATCAGCAATGTACTTATGGTTCGGTTTTGCCTTCTTAGGGACTTCTTTTAAATATTCTAAACTAGCCTAATAAAAATAAGTTTTGCATTGAGATGTTTATTATTATAAATTATTAATAAATGATGCGGTTCTCTTGTTGCTACTTCAATAATCTAATTCTTTTTTTGTAACTTGACATTCACAGACGTTACACTACAAATTTCCAGGCCCAGTTCAGATCAAGCTACCATAGCGAAATTAGTAAATATGTTACGAGTACATACAATTCTTTTTTATTAGAGGCCATTTTGGTAAATGAGAAATCACGCTCCTTTACCTAAAAATAAATTATTTGTAAACTACTTCCAGTATTGGTGTAGTGCTTATACTTGTTATTAAAAAAGATATTCAAACACTTGCCAACACCTTAAAAGCATATTCATCAACATGAAACATTGTGTTGTATACGTGAGTATTTTTATCAAATTACTTAGTTAAAGGTGTAGAAAATGTGAAAAATAATTGTACATACCTACTATAAGAATAAAAATTTTAAAAATTTATACATTTTCAGTCAAAATTTACTTCATTACATAAACTACATTCACTTAATCTTCACGTATAAAACTTAAACAAAACTTAAGTTTTCCAACTAGATACCAATTCCGTTTCTAACATTATAATGAATTCCGAAGTTCCTTTGTTTGAAACTTTGGTTTACTTTGACCTTGGACGGACGAATAAAAAAGATTAACCCAGCTGGCATGTTGCAATATAACTGAAGCCAACTTACAGTAAACCTCAATGTTGTCAAATTTTACAATTTATTTGTTTATTATCTGGATGCATGTTACGTTTCAAAAATATTTATTTATACATCGTAATATTATTAAAAAACAATAAGAATGTGGCTCTAGTTCTCACTAAATTTGGTTAATGGACAATATTTCCCACAATTGATCTAAACAAAGATCAAGAACATCGTAATATTATTAAAAACCAATAAGAATGTAAAGATGAAAAAGCACAAGCTACAATTTCATTAAGTATCGAAGACAATCAGATAGCACACATTTATAAATGCAAGAATGCGAAAGAAATGTGGAATGAACTGCAAAAGGTACATGAAAGAAATAATTTAAGTAACAAGTTGTATTTATTGAGGAAGCTGTATCAGTCTAGACTTGAAAATAAACCAATGCATGAATACATTAAAGAAATACTAGAATTAGTTGAAAGACGACGAGGAGTTGGTGAGACTATTAAGGATTTCCATGTAGCTGCATTATTGTTAGATGGATTGCCAGAAAGTTATTCCACATTAGTAACAGCATTAGATGCTGGGCCAGATGATGAATTGACTCTTGAATATGTAAAGGGAAAACTAATGGATGAGTATAAAAGAAAAGAAGATACCAGTTCAACAGAGACGGCATTAAACACAAATAAAAAGTTTTCGAAAAAGATGAAAGAAAAAATAGAATGTTATTATTGTCATAGAAAAGGTCACTACAAAAAATATTGTTTTTTCATGAAGAAAGACAGAAATAAGGGAAAGCAACATGCCAAAGTAACTGTTGAAGGTGATGAGTTGTCTGACTCAGTTTTTTGTTTCAATGTTTCCGGTAACAGTAAAAATAATCTAGAATGGTATATTGATTCAGGGGCTACAAGTCACAGGTCAAATAATCCAGAATTATTTATTAAATTGGACTATTCAAAGTTAAATGAAATTATAGTTGCAAATGGACAGGAAATGCAAGTCAAAGGTAAAGGTGATATTTTAGTAAAAACAGAAATTTCAGGTAAATGCATAAGTTTAAAATTTAAAGATGTTTTATTTGTACCTGAGCTAAGCAATAATCTGTTTTCGGTGTCTAAAATTACAAAAGCTGGTTATAACATAAAGTTTGATGATTGTAATTATATAGAAATTAATAATTCTATTATAGCCACAGGAAAATACTGTAATGGTTTATATAAATTAAACAAGTTTTCAGAAAAAGTAAATATTGTAAAAACGTGTGAGGAAATGAATAATTATATACATACATGGCACAGACGTTTAGGTCACAGAAGCCCGGATGATATAAAAATGATAGTAAGTAAAGATTTAGCTATTGGCATAAAAATAAATGATTGTGGTCAGAAAAAACAATGTGTAAATTAATGAGGAAATCTTTTCCTAAAAAATCAGATAAAAAGAAATATTTTTTGACTTTAACCGATGATTTTTCAAGATATACCACACTTTATTTGTTAGAATCTAAAGATGAAGTATATATTAAACTAAAGGAATTCATTCTAGAAGTCAAAAATATTTTTGGGGTCTATCCAAAAACATTTAGAAGTGATAATGGATGGGAATATACAGGGGTAGCTGTGCAGAAGCTACTCAAAAGTTTTGGTATAAGCTTTCAGTCGACTGCACCATATTGTCCAGAGCAAAATGGTGTGTCGGAGAGGAAAAATAGAACATTGATGGAATCGGCAAGGTGTATGTTATTAGATGCTAATTTACCCCATAAATATTGGGGGGAAGCAGTAACAACTGCTAACTACATTTCTAATAGACTACATACTAAAAGTAAAGAAAAGACACCTTATGAGTTATGGGTCGGAAAGAAACCTGATTTATCATATTTCATTACATTTGGTTCTCAGGCTTTTGTTTACATTCCAAAAGAAAAAAGATCTAAACTAGAGAAAAGAGCAAAAATAGGTATTATAGTGGGATACAGTGAAAATAGTAAAGCTTATAGAATTCTAGATACAGATACAGATAAAATTATTGTAAGTCGTAATGTAAAATTTAATGAATTTCTGAATCAACCTTTCAAAAATATAAATAATTGTAAGGCTGAAACTAGCAACTCAGATCCTGATTAAGCAATTAAGGTGGAGGATCAAATAATAATATCAATGAAGAAGAAAATGAAATTCCAGAAGAAACTGGAGGTGAAAACTTTGAGGAAATTAATGATCAAGAAATTGTAACCAGATCAGGAAGGGTGTCAAAGAAAAGAAATTATAAAGGTTACATTTCATACAATGTGATGAATAAGGAAACTTATAATGAAAAGCAAGATCCAAAGACCGTAGATGAAGCGATGTCAAGAAGTGACCGAAGAAAATGGGAAAAAGCAATGGAACGAGAGTACGAATCATTAATGAAAAATGAGGCATGGATTTTAGTAGACCGTCCATCAAACAAAAATGTTGTGCAAAATAAGTGGGTGTTTTGTTTAAAAAGGAATTCAAATAATGAAATACGATATAATGCACGGCTAGTTGCAAAGGGTTTCACACAAACCTTTGGTATAGATTATTTTGAAACTTTTTCACCTGTAGTTAGATACACTACAATAAGAATATTGTTTGCTTTATCTGTAGAATTAAGTTTAGATATTGACCACTTAGACGTAGAAACTGCATTTTTAAACGGAAACTTGGATGAAGAAATTTACATGGTGCAACCTGAGGGGTTTATTCTAAAAAATAATGAAAATAAAGTATGTTTATTAAAAAAGGCTATATATGGATTAAAGCAATCCTCCAGAATTTGGAATATTAAAGTAAAAAATGTCTTAAAAGACTTAGGTTTTCAGCAATCAAGTTTTGAACCATGTATATTTTTCCAAAACAAGGACAAATTTATAATTCTAGTGGCCCTTTATGTTGATGATTTTTTAATTTGTTCAAATTCCTCAGTTTTTAAAACCAACTTCAAACAGGAATTGTCAAAACAATTTAAAATTAAAGACTTGGGGCTAATCAAATATTTTTTAGGTTTAAATATTGATTTTGACAAACAAAACAATATGATTAAAGTTAATCAGAGGAACTATATTTTAGAATTATTAGAGCGTTTCAAGTTAGGTGATGCTAAAACTGTTTTGACTCCTATTGAAGTCGGTTTAAAATTGAAGCCATATTTGTTAGTGGTTTTTTAAATGAGTTTTGTGAGACTAAGCCCGTAATTCTTTTCAATGACAACCAAAGTGCACAAAAATTGTTAAAAAACCCTGTTTACCATAACAGAACTAAACATATAGACACTAAGTACCATTTTGTAAGGGAAGTAATTGAAAAAAATTTTGTTGAAATTAAATACATGCCTACTGAAAAAATGGTAGCAGATCTTTTAACAAAAGGGCTGCATAATCCCAAGCATATTTTTTGTACTAAAAATATTGGTCTAAATTAATTGCTGGTTTAAGGGGTAGTGTTGTAAAAAATTACTGAACGTAACCCAGCAATTAAGTTGGCAAGGATGATTATTATGTCAAGAAAAGATAAAAAAAAAATGGTTACTTTCAGATTCAAGTCATTTTGTGTAGTTTTACTTCTAATATAATAAAAGTATAGAAGAACCTGTATAAATTTCTTTTATTTATACTATAGAAGAAACGAATATTACAACAAAATCTGTCACACTGGGATTTTCTAGAAAACCAAAATAACTTGACAATTTTCAACAATTCTTTTGATTTAGTTACATATTCACTGACTTTTCCAAATTTGTGTGGCTTTACCCAACAAAATAAACCACGACGAAAGAAGTGACATGTTGTCTTGAAAAATAGCGTAAAATATATCACCTCGTCCTGTAGGAGAGAAAGAAGGAACGTTTCATCCTAAAATCAACAAAATCAACCACGACGAAAGAAGTGATATGTTGTCTTAGCATAAAATATTTGGAAGCCCGTCAAGGATAATATCTGACAGAGGATCCGCGTTCCGTTCTGAAAAATTCGAATCATATTGTCGAGAAGAAAATATTAAACATGTGTTAACAACTTGTGAAGTCCCACGAGGTAATGGAGAAGTGGAAAGGGTAAATAGGACCCTTATACCAGTCTTAACAAAACTTAGCGGCCGCAAGTTGAACTAAATAAAAATTCTATTTGTGTTTAATTTCTATACACACTAGCGCCTCCCGCTATCCAAACGCCAAATTAAACACGATTTTATAGACACTATCTATCTCTGTCGACCAATCGCCAAGCTAAAACACTATTCTATGGACACTAGCGCCTACTGCCGGTCAAACGCCAAACTAAACACGATTCCATAGACAGTAGCGCCCCCAGCGAGCCAAACGCCAAACTAAACAAATTCCCATAAACACTGGCGCCTCCTGCTAGCCAAAATTCAAATTAAACACGACATATAAATCTATTTCAACAAATCGCCAAACTAAAATACGATTCTATAGTTACTAGCGCCCCCTACCGGCCAGACGCCAAATTAAGCACAGTTCCATAAACAAAAGCGCCTCTCGCTAGCAAAACGCAAAATTAAATACGATTCTGTAGACATCAGTTACCTCTGCCGGCCAGACGCCAAACTAAACAAGATTCCATAGACACTAGTGCCTCCCACTAGTCAAAAGTCAAATTAAACACGATTCTATAGACATTTAAATCTATTTCAACAAATCGCCAAACTAAAATACGATTCTATAGTTACTAGCGCCCCCTAGCGCCTAGACTCCAAATTAAGCACGGTTCCATAAACAAAAGCGCCTCTCGCTAGCAAAACGCCAAATTAAATACGATTCTGTAGACACCAGCGACCTCTGCCGGCCAAACGCCAAACTAAACAAGATTCCATAGACACTAGCGCCTCCCGCTAGCCAAACGTCAAATTAAACACGTTTCTATTGACCGATCGCCAAACTAACCAAACACGAACTTACGCCATCTGGCGAGGAATAGTCAAACTGGAAGTACCTAGCGGCTGCAAGTTGATCTTGATAAAAATACTATTTGTGTTCGATTTCTATACACACCAGCTCCTCCTGTCGGTCAGACGCCAAACTAGACCCGATTCTATAGACACTAGCGCCCTCTGCCGGCCGGACGTCAAACTAAACACGATTCTATACACACTACCGCCCTCTGCCGTCCAAACGATAAACTAAAACACGAACTAGCGCCATCTAGCGAGGAATAGTCGAACTGAAAGTACTTAGCGGCCGCAAGTTAAACTAAATAAAAATTCTCTTTGTGTTCAATTTCTATACACACTAGCGCCCCCGCCAATTAGACACCAAACTAAATACGGTTCCATAGACGCCAAACTAAACAAGGTTCCATAGACACAAGCGCCTCCTGCCGGTCAAACGCCAAATTAAATACGATTCCATAGACAGTAGAGCCCCTGCCGGCCAGACGCCAAACTAAACACGGTTCCATAGACACTAGCGCACCCTGCTGGCCAGATGCCTAATTAAATTCAATTCTATAGACACTAGCGCCTCCCGCCAGCCAGATATTGTCATTCGTTTTCTTAATGCTTATTTGACACTTCACAATTTGTCACTATGCAATCCAATCAACCGTTTATTCTATAATTATATCCATTCAGATTTGAGATCATTATTGAAGGTATCTACGACTCCATTTTCCAATTCTTCTTCATACTTATACAATTCGAAATTATGTATGATTGTACCATTCAAGTCCAGAAAGAAATCATGCTCATATACGTTTCAAACGATAAGCATTTTTACTTCTTTTCAGCATCATTTTCCTCATCATGGCTCTTCACATTACTACAAATATATAATAATAATAATTTGTTCGTGAGCTAAGTGATTTTTAAAATATTTATTTTGCCAATCTATTACGAGATATAAGTATATTAAATAAATCATTAAAATTTAGAAGAAATTCATCTGTAGTACCTGCATTATGGAAATATGTATTAATATCTGTTCTCGATAAATAAAGAGGAACAGCTGCTCAATAACCATCACAAAAAGCCGTTACATTGTTTCCACCTTTACACTGATAAATTTCGCAAATCATGCAACTTGGAATTTCGTCGAAATGGTCCAATTACAACTCTGGTTAGCAAAAAGATATCGAAAAAAATTATATATCTTTAGAAAATCTACACTCTAGCGATGTTTATAAAAAACAAAAGCTTCCTACCACCTTTACTTTTTTTTAAACGCATGAATTTTTGTAATAATATGAATATTTAAGATATAATACATACTGTGAAAGTTATGAAGTTATAACTTCTTGCATGAGTTAAAATAAGAAGAGACATGAAAATCAGGAAAATGAAGAAAATAAAGTGAATTATTGAAGAAATGAGTCGCTTTAGAAAATATCTTGTTTAACAATTCAACAATTTTCTAAGTAAAATTGGGTTGGATGTCAGTAATTTACAAAAAGTTTTTGTCATAATAGTACAGCAAGTCAGCAATGTAAAAAATGAGATCAGGATTTGTTATGACAGCTATATATGATAAGGAATCAATCCGATGAGTTTTAAACATGAAAAAAAAAGGATTATGATAGAGTGGAGTGATAAACTCCATTTTAATAATGAAAATAATGAATTTTGATCTTCTGCTTTAGAAGATAATCTATAAAAAATACATCGGGTGAAAAAGAAGACATGTACCAACAAAATTAAAAGGAGTAACAAAAAGAGGCATATTCAAAATTATACTTATCTACAATTATTCTATATATCTCGTAACAGTAAAGGATGACAGAGAGTTGAAAAGCTAAGAACAAATGTGCGAAAACATTAAGAAATGTGGTCCCCTCAAAATTCTTTATACATATAATTAATATAAAATAGATACCTTCCACAGGACAGCTGTAAGCCTACATTTTGATGTTTAGGACTTGTTTTGAAAAGAATACTGTTCCCTTTTCGTTCTCTCAACGTTTTTGCTTCCATTAGAATGACTTGATAACAATATACTTTCAACTGGTTGTTGAGAAGCTAAAAAAACAAAACAAAAGTGTGTGGGTATGTATCAGTAGAAATGGCATTACCTCACCCAATTCAAACAAACATGTTTCTTCAATATTCAACAACTCTAAAATACCTTAGACATGGAGTGCAGTAAACCATTAAGTTGCATTACAATGTATTCCCTAAGCTAAATTTACACTAACCAAGTCATATGCATACAGGACTTTTCAGGAAAATTCTTCATTACTCATTCAGTTTCATTGGCAGATATAGTGTTGAATTTGTACAAAGTGATGAAATGGGAAGTGACTTGAAAGTTCTTATTCAAAAACTGGTAAAGACAATAATTTGATGGAAACATGACATTGCTAAGGTTATTTTTTTTCAGACTAGTTTGAGATTTTCAAAGAAAGTCACCTAAAATACTTAACAAAATATATGATTTAATATCAAATATTGATGAGCAACTACTAATTATTTTGATTAAGAGTAAATTTATTAGAAAAATATTAATATTTAGACAAATATCAACTCACTGGCAACATTTTTCAACAATTCATTGTAAACTACAAGTTACTTATTCTTCACAATTGGGGTGGAGTCTCTTTAAATCAAACCAATCAAAAATTACTCAATATTTTATTTTCTTACCTCAGAAATATGAATAAAACAATTAAGATGTGTCAGAACAATACGAGGATCTTTTCTATCATTTATTTATTGTGCAGAAATACCACAGTTCATTTGAATGATCTTTATCTTGCAATTCCATAAGGTAGGTACTCCAAAACTACTAAAGGTCCCCATGTGAATTCATTCAAACGCTCCTATTATATCAATCATTATATACAGGTAAATATTTAAAAAAAAAATGTGTTGTTGGGGATTGTTTTATCAAATTTCCAAAAATATTTCCTAAATGATAGAATCACTGCAAAAATCTTCAAAGCCGGGTAGATGCTGTTCTCTTGTTGCTACTTCAATAATATAATTCTTTTTTTGTAACTTGACATTCACAGACGTTACACTACAAATTTCCAGGCCCAGTTCAGATCAAGCTACCATAGCGAAATTAGTAAATATGTTAGAGTACATACAATTCTTTTTTATTAGAGGCCATTTTGGTTAATGAGAAATCACGCTGCTTTACCTAAAAATAAATTATTTGTAAACTACTTCCAGTATTGGTGTAGTGCTTATACTTGTTATTAAAAAAGATATTCAAACACTTGCCAACACCTTAAAAGCATATTCATCAACATGAAACATTGTGTTGTATACGTGAGTATTTTTATCAAATTACTTAGTTAAAGGTGTAGAAAATGTGAAAAATAATTGTACATACCTACTATAAGAATCAAAATTTTAAAAATTTATACATTTTCAGTCAAAATTTACTTCATTACATAAACTACATTCACTTAATCTTCACGTATAAAACTTAAACATAAGTAAGTTTTCCAACTAGATACCAATTCCGTTTCTAACATTATAATGAATTCCGAAGTTCCTTTGTTTGAAACTTTGGTTTACTTTGACCTTGGACGTATAAAAAACATTAACCCAGCTGGCATGTTTGAATATAACTGAAGCCAACTTACAGTAAACATCAATGTTGTCAAATTTTACAAATTATTTGTTTATTATCTGGATGCATGTTACGTTTCAAAAATATTTATTTATACATCGTAATATTATTAAAAACCAATAAGAATGTGGCTCTAGTTCTCACTAAATTTGGTTAATGGACAATATTTCCCACAATTGATCTAAACAAAGATCAAGAAAATAATTTTGGCGAGAATGTTTATGAAAAAATATAAGCTAGGCAACATTGCTACGTAACTGTATTCATTTATGTTTTTGTTTTATCTAGCATAGAATGTTTGAAAGAAATAATATCAAATACTAGTTTTATTTGAATACAAATTTACTATACACATGTACCAACAAATCTTCGAGACAAACATATAGGTTTTTAATGAGGATATGCTTATTTATTATAATTATTAGTCAATTTAAGTCAAAAACAAGATGAAAGTAATGTGAAAACAAAAAACAAAGGCTAATAGATTAGCCTGGCCAGCAACTTCAGTACTTTCATCAAGTTGAAGTGAAAAGTTTGTTTTATTTAAACTGTAATAGTGAATTTGACCGATTTTTTTTTGCTTCCTTCTCAGTGAATGAAACTTCAGATTCTAACCTACAGAGTGTTCTGTTCCTTTTTTAGCTATCAACATGAATAGGCGGTAAGATGCAAATGTAGCTTGTCTATTTTTCTCACCAGAAATTGATGTTTTCGTTATTGAGTTTGACTTTAAGAATTCTTTTTCTTTGTATTGAAAGAAATACATATGTTTTTTTTTGTGAAAAGTCTTTACAGTTTTGAAGGTTTCATACTCTCATCAGCAAATACTTCGAAACATAAAACACACTGAGGTAGCAGGTTGTCATCTGTGTCAGTAACCACAAAAACCATATTTCAAATAATCAGCAATGTACTTATGGTTCGGTTTTGCCTTTTTAGGGACTTCTTTTAAAAATTCTAAACTAGCCTAATAAAAATAAGTTTTGCATTGAGATGTTTATTATTATAAATTATTAATAAATGAATTTTGTCTTATCACTTGTTTTTAAATAAGTATTTTTAAGGCAATTACCATTTAACCAATCTAATCACTTTGTACAAATTAAACATTATATGTGCAAATCGAACTAAACGAGTAATGGAGAACTGTTCTGAAAAGTTTTGATTGTATGTGACTTGGTTGAGATATTATAGATTATAAGGGAGACTAGCTAAAACGTTCAAATAAGATGTGAGAATGCTTATCGTTTGAAACGTAAATGAAAATGATTTCTTTCTGAACTTGATTGATACAATCATACCTAATTTAGAATTGTATAAGTATGGAGAATTGGAAAATGGAGCCGAAGATACCTCCAATAATGATCTTTAACTCGAATGGATACAATTATGGAATAAACGTTTGATTGAATGGAAAAGTGTTGATTATTTCATAAAGTACGCGAGGACAATTTGTGTGCTGCATTTACTACTACCTACTGCTACCACCACACTTACTATTATACTGTCTGACGCCGGTTTCGATGTACTCCTCTAGTTTCTATGTGATTTGTACAAAACAAACAAAATATTACTACGTATAATTTGATATCAAATGGTTATTTGATTGAATTAGTAACTCACTAAAGGTATTGAAGAAAATATGTAATTTGATCCATTTGGTCGAAACATACAAAAAACTACAGGAAGAAGTGATTTATAAGATATCTACTGATTTTGGTATTTGTAATAACTGCAAATTATCAAAGGATTATTTCTTAAAGGAAAGATTATCATTACTCTGACTGAATTAGAACAACTCTAAAATTCAGTGGTAAATTCAATAATTACTCATCTTATACTGGATACTGTGAACAATTTGAAATTATTATTATAATTATTTTCTAGTTTATGCTCTTTGAAAAATAGCAAATGAATGCTCTCAAATTTTTTCGATAATAATATAATGGGAATCGTATAGAACTGCTTTTGTTTCTTATAATTAAAAATCACATTGTTAACAGAAGTTAATTTGAAATTAGAATTTTCTCTATATAGAAAAATTGTTTCTGATTTTGTATAATAGTGCTCGTTTCTATAATTGATCTTCACACAAATGTTTTTGTAATCCATTTACTTAACACACTTTATCTGTCTTGATTGAACTTCTCAGTGAATATGTAACTAAATCCTAATTTTAATGTACGGACAAAAATAATTATTGAAAATTGTAAAGTTATTTTGGTTTTCTAGAAAATCCCAGTGTGACAGATTTTGTATAGAAATTTTAAAACTTTGACTTATATTTTGTATTGATTGATGTCTTATACCTTGTTATTTTCAAACTAAAACTATTTAGATGATGTTTCTGTTTGCCAATGAACAAGAGAATTGTTCAGAAAATGGGAAAGTTTTGAAATTAAGAAAAAAGAAAGATCGTTTTAGTTCCATAAAAGGTTATTAGTTTTTCAACTAGAAATATTCAGACAATTTAAAACAAAATATGCTCCAGTTTCAACAACTAGGCCACGTAAGGATTCAGATTCCTATATCAAAATGAATCATTTATTGAGATCTCTCTGTGGTAAAGCATTGTCGGTCGAATATAAAATCACCCTGTATTTACTGAGTTATATTTAGATTATGTAAATTCCAAAGATAATAATAATCTTTTTGTATTTACTCAACCTCTAAACAGAACTAAATTTGTTTATTTCAAAGAAGATCTGTGTATATTTTAGGATTTAGCCTTACTTCGTTTATTTTATATGTATGTTTTAATACAATTTCATTGTTGCTCTATTTTATACTGATCACTCCTTTATTGTATGAGCAGCTTGAAATTGTTGTCACTATAGACTTGGGCTCTTTGAAAAATAGCAAATGAATGCTCTCAAATTTTTTCGATAATAATATAATGGGAATCGTATAGAACTGCTTTTGTTACTTGCCATTTTTCTTGATTAAAAAATTTCTTATAATTAAAAATCACATTGTTAACAGAAGTTAATTTGAAATTAGAATTTTCTCTATATAGAAAAATTGTTTCTGATTTTGTATAATAGTGCTCGTTTCTATAATTGATCTTCACACAAATGTTTTTGTAATCCATTTACTTAACACACTTTATCTGTCTTGATTGAACTTCTCAGTGAATATGTAACTAAATCAAAATAATTATTGAAAATTGTGAAGTTATTTTGGTTTTCTAGAAAATCCCAGTGTGACAGATTTTGTTGTAATATTAGTTTCTTCTATAGTATAAATAAAAGAAATTTATACAGGTTCTTCTATACTTTTATTATATTAGAAGTAAAACTACACAAAATGACTTGAATCTGAAAGTAACCATTTTTTTTTATCTTTTCTTGACATAATAATCATCCTTGCCAACTTAACAACGTTCAGTAATTTTTTACAACACTACCCCTTAAACCAGCAATTAATTTTGACCAATATTTTTAGTACAAAAAATATGCTTGGGATTATGCAGCCCTTTTGTTAAAAGATCTGTTACCATTTTTTCAGTAGGCATGTATTTAATTTCAACCAAATTTTTTTTCAATTACTTCCCTTACAAAATGGTACTTAGTGTCTATATGTTTAGTTCTGTTATGGTAAACAGGGTTTTTTAACAATTTTTGTGCACTTTGGCTGCCATTGAAAAGAATTACGGGCTTAGTCTCACAAAACTCATTTAAAAAACCACTAACAAATATGGCTTCAATTTTAAACCGACTTCAATAGGAGTCAAAACAGTTTTAGCATCACCTAACTTGAAACGCTCTAATAATTCTAAAATATAGTTCCTCTGATTAACTTTAATCATATTGTTTTGTTTGTCAAAATCAATATTTAAACCTAAAAAATATTTGATTAGCCCCAAGTCTTTAATTTTAAATTGTTTTGACAATTCCTGTTTGAAGTTGGTTTTAAAAACTGAGGAATTTGAACAAATTAAAAAATCATCAACATAAAGGGCCACTAGAATTATAAATTTGTCCTTGTTTTGGAAAAATATACATGGTTCAAAACTTGATTGCTGAAAACCTAAGTCTTTTAAGACATTTTTTACTTTAATATTCCAAATTATCCAAATTATCCAAATATTTCCAAATTCCAAAATATCCAAATTTAATACTCCAAATTTTCATTATTTTTTAGAATAAACCCCTCAGGTTGCACCATGTAAATTTCTTCATCCAAGTTTCCGTTTAAAAATGCAGTTTCTACTTCTAAGTGGTCAATATCTAAACTTAATTCTACAGATAAAGCAAACAATATTCTTATTGTAGAGTATCTAACTACAGGTGAAAAAGTTTCAAAATAATCTATACCAAAGGTTTGTGTGAAACCCTTTGCAACTAGCCGTGCTTTATATCGTATTTCATTATTTGAATTCCTTTTTAAACAAAACACCCACTTATTTTGCACAACATTTTTGTTTGATGGACGGTCTACTAAAATCCATGCCTCATTTTTCATTAATGATTCGTACTCTCGTTCCATTGCTTTTTCCCAATTTCTTCTGTCACTTCTTGACATCGCTTCATCTACGGTCTTTGGATCTTGCATTTCATTATAAGTTTCCTTATTCATCACATTGTATGAAATGTAACCTTCATAATTTCTTTTCTTTGACACCCTTCCTGATCTGGTTACAATTTCTTGATCATTAATTTCCTCAAAGTTTTCACCTCCAGTTTCTTCTGGAATTTCATTTTCTTCTTCATTGATATTATTATTTGATCCTCCACCTTCTTCATTTATGTCACTATCATCCACTCCAGGTTTAGTTTATGTTTGTAGGTCAACAGTAATTGCTGAATCAGGATCTGAGTTGCTAGTTTCAGCCTTACAATTATTTATATTTTTAAAAGGTTGATTCAGAAATTCATTAAATTTTACATTACGACTTACAATAATTTTATCTGTATCTGTATCTAGAATTCTATAAGCTTTTCTATTTTCACTGTATCCCACCATAATACCTGTTTTTGCTCTTTTCTCTAGTTTAGATCTTTTTTCTTTTGGAATGTAAACAAAAGCCTGAGAACCAAATGTAATGAAATATGATAAATCAGGTTTCTTTCCAATCCATAACTCATAAGGTGTCTTTTCTTTACTTTTAGTATGTAGTCTATTAGAAATGTAGTTAGCATTTGTTACTGCTTCCCCCCAATATTTATGGGGTAAATTAGTATCTAATAACATACACCTTGCCGATTCCATCAATGTTCTATTTTTCCTCTCCGACACACCATTTTGCTCTGGACAATATGGTGCAGTCGACTGAAAGCTTATACCAAAACTTTTGAGTAGCTTCTGCACAGCTACCCCTGTATATTCCCCTCCATTATCACTTCTAAATGTTTTTGGATAGACCCCAAAAATATTTTTGACTTCTAGAATGAATTCCTTTAGTTTAATATATACTTCATCTTTAGATTCTAACAAATAAAGTGTGGTATATCTTGAAAAATCATCAGTTAAAGTCAAAAAATATTTATTTTTACCAACAGTAGGGGTTCTCATAGGTCCACATATATCACTATGGATTATATCAAGAACTTTAAACGTCTTACTTTCTGATTTTTTAGGAAAAGATTTCCTCATTAATTTACCTTCAATACAAGTGACACATTGTTTTTTCTGACCACAATCATTTATTTTTATGCCAATAGCTAAATCTTTACTTACTATCATTTTTATATCATCCGGGCTTCTGTGACCTAAACGTCTATGCCATGTATGTATATAATTATTCATTTCCTCACACATTTTTACAATATTTACTTTTTCTGAAAACGTGTTTAATTTATATAAACCATTACAGTATTTTCCTGTGGCTATAATAGAATTATTAATTTCTATATAATTACAATCATCAAACTTTATGTTATAACCAGCTTTTGTAATTTTAGACACCGAAAACAGATTATTGCTTAGCTCAGGTACAAATAAAACATCTTTAAATTTTAAACTTATGCATTTACCTGAAATTTCTGTTTTTGACTTGTAGCCCCTGAATCAATATACCATTCTAGATTATTTTTACTGTTACCGGAAACATTGAAACAAAAAACTGAGTCAGACAACTCATCACCTTCAACAGTTACTTTGGCATGTTGCTTTCCCTTATTTCTGTCTTTCTTCATGAAAAAACAATCTTTTTTGTAGTGACCTTTTCTATGACAATAATAACATTCTATTTTTTCTTTCATCTTCTTCGAAAACTTTTTATTTGTGTTTAATGCCGTCTCTGTTGAACTGGTATCTTCTTTTCTTTTATACTCATCCATTAGTTTTCCCTTTACATATTCAAGAGTCAATTCATCATCTGGCCCAGCATCTAATGCTGTTACTAATGTGGAATAACTTTCTGGCAATCCACCTAACAATAATGCAGCTACATGGAAATACTTAATAGTCTCACCAACTCCTCGTAGTCTTTCAACTAATTCTAGTATTTCTTTAATGTATTCATGCATTGGTTTATTTTCAAGTCTAGACTGATACAGCTTCCTCAATAAATACAACTTGTTACTTAAATTATTTCTTTCATGTACCTTTTGCAGTTCATTCCACATTTCTTTCGCATTCTTGCATTTATAAATGTGTGCTATTTGATTGTCTTCGATACTTAATGAAATTGTAGATTGTGCTTTTTCATCTTTACGTTTCCATTCAACAGATGGTTCATTTGGTATTGCCTCTTCTACAACAGACCAATTTCCTTCTCGTGTAAGCAACATTTTAATTCTAAATTTCCAATTTTGATAATTGTTGTTGTCTAATCTGGCGAAAGTAAACTTTACACTTTCAGATTCCATTTCTGCTTTTAATTTGCTTTACAAGCCAAGCCGGCACGCCTTATTTTTTAGGTTAGCTTTTATACTTTACTTTGAAATTAACTGAAGCTTATTAAATCTGGCCTGGGCCCATAATCTGTTGTAATATTCGTTTCTTCTATAGTATAAATAAAAGAAATTTATACAGGTTCTTCTATACTTTTATTATATTAGAAGTAAAACTACACAAAATGACTTGAATCTGAAAAGTAACCATTTTTTTTTTGACATCATAATCATCCTTGCCAACTTAATTGCTGGGTTACGCTCAGTAATTTTTTACAACAGATTTTGTATAGAAATTTTAAAACTTTGACTTATATTTTGTATTGATTGATGTCTTATACTTTGTTATTTTCAAACTAAAACTATTTAGATGATGTTTCTGTTTGCCAATGAACAAGAGAATTGTTCAGAAAATGGGAAATTTTTGAAATTAAGAAAAAAGAAAGATCGTTTTAGTTCCATAAAAGGTTATTAGTTTTTCAACTAAAAATATTCAGACAATTTAAAACAAAAATGTTCCAGTCTCAACAACTAGGCCACGTAAGGATTCAGATTCCTATATCAAAATGAATCATTTATTGAGATCTCTCTGTGGTAAAGCATTGTCGGTCGAATATAAAATCACCCTGTATTTAATGAGTTATATTTAGATTATGTAAATTCCAAAGATAATAATAATCTTTTTGTATTTACTCAACCTCTAAACAGAACTAAATTTGTTTATTTCAAAGAAGATCTGTGTATATTTTAGGATTTAGCTTTACTTCGTTTATTTTATATGTATGTTTTAATACAATTTCATTGTTGTTCTATTTTATACTGTTCACTCCTTTATTGTATGAGCAGTTTGAAATTGTTGTCACTATCGACTTGGGCTCCCTTGTGGTGGTTATTCCGAAACCCGATTGGAGTGTCCCACATACTTTTTCAAGCTGGATCCATATTAAGCATATTTGCTTTCGAAAGTATACCAGCGGGGCAGTGTCATTCAAACTATTACCAACCATAGAGGCATGTATAGGATGAACCGATTGAGTATCGGTATAATAACAGCTCCTTCTGTAATGTTGATGAGGTGAGTGAGAACTGTATCCCAGACTACTCTAATTTCTCTAATCTCTATTTGTTTCCCCTGTTATATGTGAATTTTATTTTTTTATTTAAGGATAAGGCTGAAACTGTTGAAATTAGGCATAAAAAATGATTTGCATAAAATTAATAAAAAAAAAATGATTTTATAACAAACTTTATTGAGAAAATTAACAAATTTTTATCAAAAATTAGAACGAACATTTTTCCTTCAAATCACGACACCATCACTCAAAAGTATCTTTCTGCTATTCTCCTCATATTTCATCCTCCTTCTCTTCTTCATCCTCCTCTACTTCTTGCTCCTCTTCTTCTTCTTCTTCGTAGTCTTCCGCCGAAGATTCCGTCTCATCACCCAAGTTCGCGCGTTTCTTTTGTTTACCGCCGCCATCCTCACTCGCGTATCTCTGTCGCTTCGTGTTTCTCGAAGATTTCGCATATCTATATATGAAGCTGTACTTTTTCAGTCTGTCGAGCAGCTTCATTTCGACGGCTTCTTTAGCCTGTTTGACGGCTACGTCCATCCTGAGTTTGAGTTTATTGAATTTATCGTTCAGCACAAGGTTATCGTCGATATTTTTCAAGAACGGTTTCAAATTTTCGGCCTTCACCCAAGATCTAGTCACCGCGTCGGAATCGAAAAATGTCACGTGGTAGTGCGTCTGAAAATAATCGTTATCCGTCAATACACAGTGTAACTAACTCCATAGATCCAATACCTTGTGTCGTTTCAAGAATTTTATCAAAATATATTACGAAAAAAAGTCGATTAATCACCCTGTATATGGCCATCAAAATTTACAAATTAAAAAAAAAATGAACCTGTATACTAGTTTACAAATTTCCCACTCTCCATTTTCAGTTGATAAAAAGAATCGCACTCTATTTAAGGTAACTTGAAATTTATTTCGATTTCCACTCCAAATGAAATATTGGAATAAGTAAACAAATCACCCTGTATACCCTGTATACATGTACGTGACATGAACTAAAAAAATGGTACTTACAACACTAACCTAATGAAAGTAACCAAGAGAAATATTAGACTTACCGGTTCTAAGGAATCTTTCAAGCAAAAATAATTCTCGATTTCCGGATCATCTTCCACCATAGCCGGCCACCATGGATAACCTTCGATTTTCGCCCAGACGATGCTACCCGCGTTATATTTATTAAATATCATCAGCTCCTTTTCTTTATCGTCGATCGATTGTTCCTTGATTTCGCATCTATTATACCTCCCATCTGGATTCATCCAACAATACCATTTGTCAGGTAGATCCAGGGGATCTTTCACGTCGGGCAGGTATCTATACTTATCGCAAGAGTCGCAATACACGTAGAGACCGACGTTTCTGAATTCTTGAAGTAATCTCATTTTCTCGTAGAAGCTCTCGTTCAAAAAATCCATATGTTCCTCCTCTTTCGCATCTTTTCTGTTTAGAACTTCCTTGGAATTGGCGTCGCTACAGTTCATTGGTGGTGATGCATCGAACTTATCTGCAGGAGTCACGATAATCTTCGTATCGTTAGCATCTTTTTCCTCCTTTGGAGCTTGGAGCGATACCGTTGAGTTTTGGTTTTGATAAGTTTGTTTTTTCTTCTCCTTAACCATTTTCAACCAGTTATTGAATTTTGTCACTACCAAATTTTTGTAATACAAATTGGTTTCTTTACTCAAAGTCGACGGCATTTTAAAACTTCTACAATTTTAATATACAAATAACACTTATTAACCGTCTTACTTTCATTCACTTAAAAAAATATTTTTGACAATTGTTGACTTTTGAAATTTAAGCACTTTGAAATGTTTATCTCGTTAACCAATCGAAATCATCAATTGATGATATCTTTACGTATATTTAAGAAAAAAACGATTTTTCGCGTTGTACATCACGAAATAAAACCGCTATAATTACGATGATTTAACTATCTGAAACAAATAAAATGAAAATATGTAGACATATATGTAATACCAACTGTCCATATAGGAGTCTTACCTATATGAGTAATAATAGTATAACCATTGTATAAAGAATATTCTTTAGAGTTAGACAACGTATTATCACAAAAATAATATTTTACAACGTTGCATAGAATATTTTTTGTGTTGAAAGTTAAAATGGCAACATGCTAGTACGCTGTGAAGTTGGCTCCTAGTGATATTAGACAGTTTAGGTTATTGCATATCTGTCTATATATTAAGTTATAACAATAAAAAGGATATTTTTATTCTAATAATACTAAAAACAACAAGTTATAGGTCCGAGACTTTTCACTGTATAAATAAATAATTCGGATTACGAAACTAAAAACGAAAATTCATTAGAACAAAAAACTTTTCTGGAAACTGTAACATAAATGGAATAACTTTAAAAGCATATAGAATTATGGACTTGGTTATAAACCGCATAGGTACCGAGTAGTATTCATGATTATGAATATATAAAAACATACATTTGTACATACATACATAACACATATTATGAGCTGTACTGGTAAATGATGAAATATTTGAAAAATTGTCTAAGCTGTATGAAGGAGATACAGAACAATTAAAAGGTAAGGTCACTCAAAAATTTTTCAGCTATATCTATAAGAGAAATGACATTCAATATATCTGTATTCATAAGTGATAATAATAACCACAATGAGAGGCGATGAGTACACATTTAAAAAACTAGAAGATCAAAGCATGATGAAATCTACAAAACGTGACATAAGTGTAAAAGGTATTGGAAACAAACATTTTGATGAATGCTTTCTTCAGAATGTTATAATATTTTCACTGGAACACAAAAGTTAAGTGTCAGACTGGATAATAGAATACATAAAAATGGTTGAAACTAAATTTGATACAAAAGTTCATTAAGTAAGATAGGAAATAATGGAGAATATACGAGTAAACGAATGAAAGAATATACAAAAAATGAGGTACTATTCTTGATTATACTCCAGCAAACTTCCCATAACTTAATGGAAAATTGGATTGAGGGTAAACCTTGGACACTAAGAAATCTAAGTGTATTTGGCTCAGATGCGAGGATTTGGCGAAGATACTCGAAAAGATATCGGCTCTGGAATAAAATTGAAATACATGATATAAAAATAATAACTAGTATATTAAAAGATAATGAAGAAACCAGAAGTCAAAAACAAGATGAAAGTAATGTGAAGAAGAGCCACGATGAGGAAAATGATGTTGAAAACAAAGAACAAATAACAGTAAAGTGAGAAGTGTAAAATAATATTGAGGAGAACAAGGAACAGGAAATAAGGAAATCAAAAAGAAAAATTTCTGACCTATTGTGATTTTCCAACAAAAACAATATTACTTCCTTAAGAAGCTTGAACAATCTTGACAGCACTTTACCTCTTGAGACCCACCGTACTTCACAATGAAGCAGGAATGCTTTTTGCTCACTTCCCATTTGATCACACAGAATAGCAAAAAGTCAGCAAGTTAGCAAGCAACTTCAGTACTTTCATTAAGTTGATGTGAAAAGTTTTTTTTCAAAACTGTAACTGTGAAATTGAGCGATTTTTTTATTTTCTTTTCAGTGAATGAATCTTCAGATTCTATCCTAAAGAGTGCTCTGATCCTTTTTTAGCTAGCTGTCAATATGAATAGGCGATATGATGCAATTGTAGCTTGTCTATTTTGCTCACCACAAATTGATGTTTTCATTAGTGAGTGTGACTTTAAGAATAAGTTCGAATAAGAGGTGAGAATGCTTATCATTTGAACTGAACTTGAATGTTACAATCATACATAATTTCGAATTGTATAGGTGTGAAGAAATGGAAAATGGAACCGAAGATACCTACAATATTAAACTCAAACCTGAATGGATGCAATTATGGAAAGAACGTTTGATTGGATTGCACAGTAACAAATTGAGAAGTTTCAAAGAAGCATTAAGGAAATGATTGGCAATATTGAAAATTCCACATCAGATAATACTTTCGAATGGCTAATGAAGATGCTTATAGAATACAAAATGGGGAAAGTGAATTGAATAATAGAGGTAATTATTTAATTACAATAAATATATGTAAAAACTTATGATGTACATATTGATTGGTTGATTGTACAATGAATCGTCACTGAGGACATACACACAGCTGCCCAAAATTTGTTAAATGGACAATTGACAAAAGTAAAAGTCCTTTAAAGATACTAGAAGAATATTCACATTGAGAAATCCAAGACATGTACTACTATTACCACACTCACTTTTACACTGTCTGACACTTGTTTCAATGTTCTCCATTAGTCTCTATGTGTTTTGTACATAACAAAAAAATATTACCGAGTATAATTTGATTCAAGATCATCAGTTGATTGAATTAGTAAACTCACTCTCTACTCAATAACAACATTCTGTAGGCTAATGTAAAAGGCTTTTCTTGTTTGAATTTCCCGCCTCCCAACTGAAACGGCAACACTGCAAATGTCAATAGGCAGTGTTGTTTTATTACTATTATTACTATATCTATACAAGAAAAAATTACTAACAATAATTTATTCAATCTGCTTAAGTTATTTAAACAACTTTTTTTATTAACAGCAAGGACACGGAGGTAAACGTATCAATAGTTTTGGAGCTCAACGAGGTTTGAAATTTTTATAAAAAAATTCATGTATATCTTATATGAATGAATAATCTACATACCTTCAATTTCAAACACATATATAAACATTTTTCTTCAAAACAATTAAAAAACACAATTAAGATTTTTATTTCACCAAAGGGTTTGTGATAACCTTTTCAGAATGTAAATAAATGATTCTGTTAATGTAAAACGGTCGGTTAAACTTACATTCTGGTCCACATTTCTTAGAAGCACATTTTAAGCATTCTCCAAAGCAACCATGGCATCTTAAATTCAAGCAGTTACAAAGACCCATTTTTGATTTATTTTCATAAGATGTTGACGGCAATATCGTTATTTTTCTTCAATTTGTACACTACTGTCTCTGAATGGTAATAGGCTTGCGGAACCATATCGAAATGGTTTTCTTCATTTATTTCAATCGGTATCTTATACAGATTCGATGTCGGTAGACTTGCGGAATCAAGTCGCCATGATCTTTCTCTATTTATATCAGTTTGTGGAGAATTTTGACTGGATGCTGTAGGTCTGAAGGATTTAAATCGGATTAATGTTTTTCTTGAAAGCATCTTGTAAGATTTTTCAGTTTGTGGTTTTGTTGTAAGTGAATATACATATATTTTCGAGATCAAATCTTACTTCTTTTTTGGAGGGCTAACGTTTTCATTCAGTGCTCTGACTCCACTGGATATTGACGGTATTGCGGAATTATACTGATACGTCTTAACTAGACATGATTTTTTCCTTGGAGGTTTATCGTTATTTTCCTAAATAAAAATATTTTCAAGAACAAGAAACTAATTTTGATGAAAAAGTTTATGAAAATATATAAGCTAAGCAAAATGGCTGCCTTTGTTTACTAAATACTAAAAAAGCATTTTGAATAGATTTGTTGGAGTGAAATATTTTTGAGTGTTTAGATATTGTTCAAGTGATATATTAGTCTTAGTTTCAATTTTTAGTAAAGCTTTTTATATTTCCCCATTCCAGTCATATGGTTAAATTAGTTACTTACAAAACTCTACAGAATAGGATACTAGAATAATATATATTTTGACTTATAATATTATTATGAGGAAAGCAGTAGTCAAAAACAATTTGAAAGTAATGTGAAGAAGAGCCATGATTAGGAAAATGATGCTGAAAACAAAAAACAAGAAACAGAAAAGTCAAAAGTGTAAAATGAAGAAAGAAAGAACAAGAAATAAGGAAATAAAGAAGATAAAATTATGCCCCATCGCGTAATTTTACAACAAAAACAATCATATTTCATGAACAAGCCCAAACAATCTTGACAGCACTTTCACTCATTTCATCGCACAGAATGGCAAAAAGTCGGTATTGCTTAGGCTGCGACTTAATGAAATTTACAATCTTCACTGTATTATCAACCGCCGCTGGCTAAATTCTTTTTCTGTTCAAGGTCAAATGCCTTTAAATTTATTGTTATGCTGCAGTTTTTATTATTTTTGAGTTTTTAGGGAAAAATACATCAGATAGTCACGTATTTTTATCATATTACTACATCACAATCGTTGTGAAGAAGTGATTCATGAGTAAAAATGCAAATAAAATTTGAAAACATTATTTTTTTGGCCAGCTTATATAATATCAACAAAATACTTTATCAAAATAAAAAACATACAATATTATCACCTTTGCATAAAAAAGTACCAACTCAATACTCAACGAAAAGTATGTATATCAATCAGTTGTTCTACAGTTTACAGACTAGGTACCTAATCATTATAATCACCTAATTATAAAATAATCTTTCTTGCTTTCTGAGTGGCAAATTTATCAATAATTTCCTTAAAACCTATTTTTTCACAGATTTCGAATTTAATTTGAAGAGAGATTTTCTTTGAAGAACCACTCTATTTTTCAGAATACTCATATTTTCTCTTGGCCTTCATCAGTGTATCAAAATCAGAACTTCTGAGATTTCCTGCAAAGTTTCTAATTTTGTTGGAACCTTGATACCAATAACATTATAAGAACATTTTTCTTGTTGGTTACAAGAGTTATTCATACTTTCAGAAGCAGAAGAAGAAGTTTCAGGTGAGTGAAATAATTAAATTTCTAAAAATTTGGATGAATCGAATCTTTCAGACTGATGTAAACTACAAAATCTGCAATAAGTATGCATTAACAACATTTTTCCAACAGACAATAAATACCTTTCAGATGTTGAACCTAAACACTGCCAAGAAGTACCCGGCTTATTAACCCCAAATTTAACATAACTTTTTGCCCGAAAACAAAATTATTTTCTTGGTCTTGAAATTATTTTTGTTTAGATTAATTGTGGAAAATATTGCCCATTAACCAAATTTAGTGAGAACTGAAGCCAGATCATAATGATTTTAATTATATTACGATTTATAAATAAATATTTGACAACATTGAGGTTTACTGTTAAACCACAAGTTTACAAAAATCGTGTAAAAATGAGACAGCAACTGAAATAAATGAAGAAAAACCATTTCGATTCGAAGCTACCAGTCTAACAACATTCATAGAGAAAAGACTATTGTGCAGATTGGGAAATACAACGATAACCTTCAACTAGGAACATAAATCCAATTTAATACCGTATTATGTCTAGTTAAGATTCCTCGGTATAATTCCGCAATCCCGCTATTATCCAGAGGAGTCAGAGAACTGCATTAAAACGTTAGCCCTCCATATCTACACCCACTTACAACAAAACCACAAACTGAAAATCTTACAAGATGCTTTCAAGAAAAAGATTAATCCGATTTAAATCCGTCAGACCTACAGCATCCAGTCAAAATTATCCACAAACTGATATAAATGAATGATGAATCAGTATAAGTCACAGATTGAAGTAAATGAAAAAAACCATTTCGATGTGGTTCCGCAAGTAGTGTACAAATTGAAGAAAAATAACGATATTCTTCCACGAAGAACATCAATCCCGTTTGATGCAGCAATGCCGTCAACATCTTATGAAAATAAATCAGAAATGGATCTTTGTAACTGCTTGAATTTAAGATGCCATGGTTGCTTTGGAGAATGCTTAAAATGTGCTTCTAAGAAATGTGGACCAGAATGTAAGTTTAACCGACCGTTTTACATTAACAGAATCATTTATTTACATTCTGAAAAGGTTATCACAAACCCTTTGTTGAAATAAAAATCTTAATTGTGTTTTCTAATTGTTTTGAAGAAAAATGTTTATATATGTGTTTGAAATTGAAGGTATGTAGATTATTCATTCATATAAGATATACATGAATTTTTTTATAAAAATTTCAAATCTTGTTGAGCTCCAAAACTATTGATACGTTTACCTCCGTGGCATTGCTGTTCTTCACGCGAGAGGTCTTTTTTGACAGTTAGTTAATTCAGATTTAATCAATATATTTAATGTTTATAAAAAAAGTTGTTTAAATAACTTGAGCAGTTTGAATAAATTATTGTTAGCAATTTTTTGGTGTATAGATATAGTAATAAAGCAACACTGTATTTTGACATGTACAGTGTTGCCGTTTCAGTTGGCAGGTGGGAAAATCAAAAAGTGATGGAGTCATCGATCTGGCTTTTTAATTACTATTTGGGAAGAGGTGATTCATTCATTAGTATTAGATATTGCCAACGTCTTAAAAGCATTTAGCTTGTGTAAATCATATTCGTGCATATTTATTGAATATTCTGTATTTTACAACAATGCATGAAAGAGACGCTTCATCTAAATTTTCCTAAATTGAATTATTACAATCATCCGAAACTGTAAGTGCTTCCAAGAGTGAGACTCTCTTATAACCAATAAGAAAAATGTTCTAATAATGTCACTGATATTGAGGTTCCAATAAAAAATACAAACAGGAAACAAACATGAATACATGGACCTATTGGGTACTTCAATTTGCAAGGACAAGGAAAAACTAATTTACAAAAAAAATGCCTTGAATTTATTCATGAAAGTGGGGACAGATAAAATTCAAATTCTTTAAAAACATTTTTTAAACATCTCATCATCTAAGAAAAGCTTTTTATATTTCCCGATCCTATCGTATTGTTTAATTAGTTAGTAATGTTGTTCGACTTGGAAATGATGAAGGAGTTAGAGCGGAAACAAAAATTAAAACAATACATATTTTCTACGAAAAGGATTTTAGTGATCTCAAATATTTGAGTTTATCTACTCGAAAGTAGTTTTTTCATAACTACGGGGTTTTATATAAAATCATATGATTTGTTGGGATTTATTTAAGAGATACCAAGATTCAAATTGTCCACAGTATCCAGTAAAAGATGAGTAATTATTGAACTTACCACTGAATTTGGAAGTTGTTCTAATTCAATCTGAGTAATAGTAGTCTTTCTTTCAAGAAATAGTCCAAATGGATTAAAGTACATATTTTGTTCAATGCCAGAATGAGTTTACTAATTCAATCAACTGACTATCTTAAATGAAATTATACTCGGTAATATTTTTTTGTTTTGTACAAAACAATAGAGACTAACGGAGAACATCGAAACAGGCGTCAGACAGTGTAATAGTAAGTGTGGTAATAGTAGTACATGTCTTGGATTTCTCAATGTGAATATTCTTCTTATCTTCATAGTATCTTTTAAGGACTTTTACTTTTGTAATATGTTCAATCAACAAATTTTCGTCAGCTGTCTGAATGACCTCAGTTTCGATTCATTGTACAATCAACCAATCAAGTTTTTACATATATTTATTGTATTTATATATTTACCTCTATTATTCGATTCACTTTCCCCATTTTGTTTTCTATTAGCATCTTCATTAGCCATTCGAAGTATTATCTGATGTGGAGTTGTCAGTATTGGTATTGCCATTTGTTTTCTTAATGCTCCTTTTACACTTGTCAATTTGTCACAGTGCAATCCAATCAAACGAAGACTACGAATAAGAAGTAGAGGAGTATGAAGAAGAGAAGGAGGTCGAAGTATATGGAGAATAGCAGAAAGATACTTTTGAATGGCGGTGTCGTGATTTTTAAAAAATTTTCTATTGGAATTCAAATTTCCGTTCTAATTTTTGATAAAAATTTGTAATTTTCTCAATAAAGTTTGTTAAAAAATCCTATTTTCCCATTAGTTTTATGCAAATCATTATGCCAAATTTTATCATTTTCATGCCTTTTCCTTAAATTTCAAAGAAAAATTCAATTATATTGTCTTAAAGCGTTGACCGCAGAGCCAAACATGTTTATGCCCCTTTCCGTCAATTTGATGCCCAATTCCATTTGGCACAAAAATTTCATAAATATGACTAAACTCATTGTTCAACTGTCAAGCCGAGAATGTTTCTTATGTCCAAGTCAATCAATTTTATTTATTTTTCAATAAATTCCAATAAAACAACTTGAAAATAGCAATTTTTTTCGCGTAATTTCGATGCACAAATCAAAGAATTTCAACATTTAGGGTAGAATATTGTTGCGTATCATAAAAAGAATAGATAGAAAATTTTTGGAGACTCTCAAAAACAGCAGTGAGCGAAGAATTATTTAAACTAAAAAAATTTGGTTGTTGTATTATACTTGTATTTTCTAAAATTAATATTCATCATAATAGAAGGGTGATAGTAAATTAACGAAATTTCGACTGGGAAAATGTAAAAACCAACCTGGAAAAATCGAGAGGAGACTAGTACTTGATTTTTAATTTTTACTGGACACCCTATTTCAAGAAAAGTTGTAGATGTAACGTATAAAAGAATTTTCTGTATCTGAGTTGAGAAGCTATGTGCACATCCATGTACTCCGCTTGGAGTTGAAGGTAAAGTTATTCCAAGTGTCTCAGACAGAACTAAGACACTGAATGAAAACTTTTACGAGAGACTAGAGAGCAGGAAAGCACATTCATTACTTCCTCTACCTTCAGTTGAACTATCAAGAGCTTCTAGAAGAGCGGGGAGTGCAGGAAGTTGTTTCATTAAGGTCAACACAGCTTGGAGCATTTCTATACACCTTGTTTTACACAGTGACTTTGAACTATATTTACCTGGTTCAATTCAATCGGAGATATAGACAGTTGCTGTATACTACAAGAAGTTAAATCTTGGAAATTCTGGTATGGACTTTCTTAACTATTCCACTTTTCGATTCGATTTACTTCGGCGCAAATTCTGAAGCTAGATATACTGTGAAATTCCCTTGGCCGAAACAACTCCCAGTTGCATCTATAATTTCATCTTCTATATAATACGTTTTGGACACAACATGAAACCACCATTTAATAATTGGAATAAGCTTAATTGAGGTGCAATCTGCGAAACGGTTTTTGTTGGCAAAAATCTTGAAGAAACCTATGAATATTTAGCGTCAGTGTGTGAAGTAACTTTTCTTAATTTCAAAACTTTCCCATTTTCTGAAAAATTCTACTATTCAATGGCAAATAGAAACATCATCTAAATAGTTTTAGTTTGAAAATAAAAAGGTATAAGACATCAATCAATCCAAAATATAAGTCAAATTCACTTTATTTACAATCCAAATTACAAATTTAATGATATGAATATTCACTATCTATGGAAATTTAAATACCCGGATCTCATCGACGGTTATTGAACAAAGTCATAGAACATTCTAATCCTGGAGCTTTTGGCGAACATTATCTAATCAAAGTGTATTTCGAACTAGAGTTTCCATAGATAATCCAATTGTATTATCCTAATTTCTCAAAATCTGGTTGCGAATGTGAAGAATCAGAGATCAATGTCCAATTTGGCGAAGATTCAATTGAACTACTCATATTATTGGTTGTTATACTAATAGATGGAGTATTGTAAATATTCTCAGTAGTTCTAGAATCACTAATTTCATTTATTATTTATTCTGCTATTTTTTTTCTGTATCCGTATATTCTACTTGATCGCGATTGGTTTTTTCTATCAGATCACCAGATGCAACATTTTCCTACAGACAAATTTAGAAATTATTATATTAAAAATTGGTATTTTCATCTTACCTCTTCATTCACAAAGTTATCCTCAAATCCACTTGATGAAGGACTGGCTTTTCCACTACATTCACTTTGTGATTGCTCTTCTAATAGACTTTCCGTGGTTAAAATGGTCTTTGGAGCTGTACGCTACAGCAGAACATTGTAAAATAAAGTGTTACGAGAAATCTGCTAATTTGAAGAAGACTACACTGTTCATATTCCGAGCTGATCTACTCGAGGTTACTGGAATCGGAAATAAGTGAAATTGCCAGTTTAAATCTGGAGGAAGCCTGATGTGAGAAGTATTTTTCGAAGTCCACGAACTAGTGATCAGTGGCGGAAGGCTGCAAATTTTTTTTAGATACATTCTAACAATACTTGTATAAAAAAAGGGCAGAATACATTTGTACAAACTAGAATTATCGAAATTCAATTAGTTTATCTGAATTACAAAATATTTTCTGTAGCTAAGGTGAATAATAAGTTTATATTGTATTGATTGTAACGGACATTTTTGAGGATAATTTGGTTTTTCCTTTGCTGTAAAAACGAGATATTTTTTTATATAGCATATTTGTTTTCTGAGTAGAAAAGTACAGGATTAAGTTTTAATAAACGAAAGACAAAGAGTTATTTTCTTCTATTTTTTTTCAAATTTTATATATTTTGCGTAGAATCAATCATGACAACGTTAAGTTGTGTAGGTAGAATTGGTCACAACATTAAGTATGCAAAACTCAAAGTTATAAAAGTTTTACATTTGTTTTTCTAAAGAATGCGAACCGTGGAGAACTCGTTAGGCGCTACATGCTTTTCCGTGGTTCAATAGGCAGGAAGTGAAGAAATTAATAGAAAACTACAAACCACTCAAAGCGAAGACAACGAATATTGAGGTGAAAATTGTACTGAAAAGCGAAGAACCGATTTATTAGCGACCAAGAAGACTATCGGCATTCGAAAAAGAAGAAGTAGATAGACAGATAGAGGAATGGTTAAAAGATGTAATAATCAAACCGAGTTTTTCGGATTTCGCTAGTCCTATTGGACTAGTGAGAAAAAAGGATGGCCGAACCGAGGTACACAAATGGTAATAAAAAGGATATTGACTACAGAAGACTATGAAGATTTTTATTTAGAGCATGATATATTGTATAAATACGATAATGGATTAAAATTACTTGTCATTCCAAACAACATGAACAACAAAGAACAAAAAATAATAATAAAAGTCCACGAGACAGGAAATTTTTGAAAGAAACAAACAGAAGAATTAGTAAACAAGGAATTTTACATACCAAGACTAAAATACAAAATAGAAACGATTAAAAATAACTGTATACCTTGTAAATTATAGAATAAAAAAGATCCGCTAGAGAGGTATCACGTCGACCAATTAGGACCAATGAAATCAACAAAAAAAATGTACATTTTTGTGGTAGTTGATGACTTTTCCAAATTTGTGTGGCTTTACCCAACAAAATAAACCACGACGAAAGAAGTGACATGTTGTCTTGAAAAATAGCGTAAAATATATCACCTCGTCCTGTAGGAAAGAAAGAAGGGATGTTTCATCCTAAAATCAACCACGACGAAAGAAGTGATATGTTGTCTTAGCATAAAATATTTGGAAGCCCGTCAAGGATAATATCGGACAGAGGATCCGCGTTCCGTTCTGAAAAATTCGAATCATATTGTCGAGAAGAAAATATTAAACATGTGTTAACAATTTGTGAAGTCCCACGAGGTAATGGAGAAGTGGAAAAGGCAAATAGGACCCTTATACGAGTCTTAACAAAACTTAGCGGCCGCAAGTTGAACTAAATAAAAATTCTATTTGTGTTTAATTTCTATACACACTAGCGCCTCCCGCTATCCAAACGCCAAATTAAACACGATTTTATAGACACTATCTATCTCTGTCGACCAATCGCCAAGCTAAAACACTATTCTATGGACACTAGCGCCTCCTGCCGGTCAAACGCCAAATTAAACACGATTCCATAGACAGTAGCGCCCCCTCTTGAGACCCACCGTACTTCACAATGAAGCAGGAATGCTTTTTGCTCATTTCCCATTTGATCACACAGAATAGCGAAAAGTCAGCAAGTTAGCAAGCAACTTCAGTACTTTCATTAAGTTGATGTGAAAAGTTTTTTTTCAAAACTGTAACTGTGAAATTGAGCGATTTTTTTATTTTCTTTTCAGTGAATGAAACTTCAGATTCTACCCTAGAGAGTGTTCTGATCCTTTTTTTAGCTAGCTGTCAATATGAATAGGCGATATGATGCAATTGTAGCTTGTCTATTTTGCTCACCACAAATTGATGTTTTCATTAGTGAGTGTGACTTTAAGAATAAGTTCGAATAAGAGGTGAGAATGCTTATCATTTGAACTGAACTTGAATGTTACAATCATACATAATTTCGAATTGTATAGGTGTGAAGAAATGGAAAATGGAACCGAAGATACCTACAATATTGAACTCAAACCTGAATGGATGCAATTATGGAAAGAACGTTTGATTGGATTGCACAGTAACAAATTGAGAAGTTTCAAAGAAGCATTAAGGAAATGATTGGCAATATTGAAAATTCCACATCAGATAATACTTTCGAATGGCTAATGAAGATGCTTATAGAATACAAAATGGAGAAAGTGAATTGAATAATAGAGGTAATTATTTAATTACAATAAATATATGTAAAAACTTATGATATACATATTGATTGGTTGATTGTACAATGAATCGACACTGAGGACATACACACAGCTGCCCAAAATTTGTTAAATGAACAATTCACAAAAGTAAAAGTCCTTAAAAGATACTAGAAGAATATTCACATTGAGAAATCCAAGACATGTACTACTATTACCACACTCACTTTTACACTGTCTGACACCTGTTTCAATGTTCTCCATTAGTCTCTATGTGTTTTGTACAAAACAAAAAAATATTACCATCCGCAAAGTCCAAAAGTCAAATTAAACACGATTCTATAGACATATAAATCTATTTCAACAAATCGCCAAACTAAAATA
Source organism: Diorhabda sublineata (assembly GCF_026230105.1). Lineage (NCBI taxonomy): Eukaryota > Metazoa > Arthropoda > Insecta > Coleoptera > Chrysomelidae > Diorhabda > Diorhabda sublineata. The sequence goes on along the minus strand of NW_026614092.1, from coordinate 629 downwards.
CGATTCTTTAGTTACTAGCGCCCCCTACCGGCCAGACGCCAAATTAAGCACAGTTCCATAAACAAAAGCGCCTCTCGCTAGCAAAACGCAAAATTAAATACGATTCTGTAGACATCAGTGACCTCTGCCGGCCAGACGCCAAACTAAACAAGATTCCATAGACACTAGTGCCTCCCACTAGTCAAAAGTCAAATTAAACACGATTCTATAGACATATAAATCTATTTCAACAAATCGCCAAACTAAAATACGATTCTATAGTTACTAGCGCCCCCTACCGGCCAGACGCCAAATTAAGCACGGTTCCATAAACAAAAGCGCCTCTCGCTAGCAAAACGCCAAATTAAATACGATTCTGTAGACACCAGCGACCTGTGCCGGCTAAACGCCAAACTAAACAAGATTCCATAGACACTAGCGCCTCCCGCTAGCCAAACGTCAAATTAAACACGTTTCTATTGACCGATCGCCAAACTAACCAAACACGAACTTACGCCATCTGGCGAGGAATAGTCAAACTGGAAGTACCTAGCGGCTGCAAGTTGATCTTGATAAAAATACTATTTGTGTTCGATTTCTATACACACCAGCTCCTCCTGTCGGTCAGACGCCAAACTAGACCCGATTCT
>NW_026614091.1:0-37632 GCF_026230105.1 Diorhabda sublineata | reverse complement strand
TTCATTGAAGCCCATTGAGGTCGATTGTCACTTTGTGTTGATTGAAAATTTTCAAAGTCTATCTTCCTCATTTGAAGTCGAATTTCAACATTTCTCATATATTTGAATGAGTTTGCATCTAGATTTGTCAGATATCGTCGATTTACATTCATTGAAGCCCATTGAAGTCGATTCTCACTTTGTGTTGATTGAAAATTTTCAAAGTCTATCTTCCTCATTTGAAGTCGAATTTCAACATTTCTCATATAATTGAATGAGTTTGCATATAACTTTGTCAGATATCGTCGATTTACATTAATTAAAGCCCATTGAAGTCGATTCTCACTTTGTGTTGATTGAAAATTTTCAAAGTCTATCTTCCTCATTTGAAGTCGAATTTCAACATTTCTCATATATTTGAATGAGTTTGCATATAACTTTGTCAGATATTGTCGATTTACATTCATTGAAGCCCATTGAAGTCGATTCTCACTTTGTGTTGATTGAAAATTTTCAAAGTCTATCTTCCTCATTTGAAGTCGAATTTCAACATTTCTCATATATTTGAATGAGTTTGCATTTAACTTTGTCAGATATCGGCGATTTACATTCATTGAAGGCCATTGAAGTCGATTCTCACTTTGTGTTGATTGAAAATTTTCAAAAACTATCTTCCTCATTTGAAGTCGAATTTCAACATTTCTCATATATTTGAATGAGTTTGCATCTAACTTTGTCAGATATCGTCGATTTACATTCATTGAAGCCCATTGAAGTCGATTCTCACTTTGTGTTGATTGAAAATTTTCAAAGTCTATCTTCCTCATTTGAAGTCGAATTTCAACATTTCTCATATATTTGAATGAGTTTGCATTTAACTTTGTCAGATATCGGCGATTTACATTCATTGAAGCCCATTGAAGTCGATTCTCACTTTGTATTGATTGAAAATTTTCAAAGTCTATCTTCCTCATTTGAAGTCGAATTTCAACATTTCTCATATATTTGAATGAGTTTGCATTTAACTTTGTCAGATATCGGCGATTTACATTCATTGAAGGCCATTGAAGTCGATTCTCACTTTGTGTTGATTGAAAATTTTCAAAAACTATCTTCCTCATTTGAAGTCGAATTTCAACATTTCTCATATATTTGAATGAGTTTGCATTTAACTTTGTCAGATATTGTCGATTTACATTCATTGAAGCCCATTGAAGTCGGTTCTCGCTTTGTGTTGATTGAAAATTTTCAAAGTCTATCTTCCTCATTTGAAGTCGAATTTCAACATTTCTCATATAATTAAATGAGTTTGCATATAACTTTGTCAGATATCGTCGATTTACATTCATTAAAGCCCATTGAAGTCGATTCTCACTTTGTGTTGATTGAAAATTTTCAAAGTCTATCTTCCTCATTTGAAGTCGAATTTCAACATTTCTCATATATTTGAATGAGTTTGCATCTAACTTTGTCAGATATCGTCGATTTACATTCATTGAAGCCCATTGAAGTCGATTCTCACTTTGTGTTTGAAAATTTTCAAAGTCTATCTTCCTCATTTGAAGTCGAATTTCAACATTTCTCATATATTTGAATGAGTTTGCATTTAACTTTGTCAGATATCGGCGATTTACATTCATTGAAGCCCATTGAAGTCGGTTCTCGCTTCGTGTTGATTGAAAATTTTCAAAGTCTATCTTCCTCATTTGAAGTCGAATTTCAACATTTCTCATATAATTGAATGAGTTTGCATATAACTTTGTCAGATATCGTCGATTTACATTCATTAAAGCCCATTGAAGTCGATTCTCACTTTGTGTTGATTGAAAATTTTCAAAGTCTATCTTCCTCATTTGAAGTCGAATTTCAACATTTCTCATATATTTGAATGAGTTTGCATCTAACTTTGTCAGATATCGTCGATTTACATTCATTGAAGCCCATTGAAGTCGATTCTCACTTTGTGTTTGAAAATTTTCAAAGTCTATCTTCCTCATTTGAAGTCGAATTTCAACATTTCTCATATATTTGAATGAGTTTGCATTTAACTTTGTCAGATATCGGCGATTTACATTCATTGAAGCCCATTGAAGTCGATTCTCACTTTGTGTTGATTGAAAATTTTCAAAAACTATCTTCCTCATTTGAAGTCGAATTTCAACATTTCTCATATAATTGAATGAGTTTGCATATAACTTTGTCAGATATTGTCGATTTACATTCATTGAAGCCCATTGAAGTCGATTCTCACTTTGTGTTGATTGAAAATTTTCAAAGTCTATCTTCCTCATTTGAAGTCGAATTTCAACATTTCTCATATATTTGAATGAGTTCGCATCTAACTTTATCAGATATCGTCGATTTACATTCATTGAAGCCCATTGAGGTCGATTGACACTTTGTGTTGATTGAAAATTTTCAAAGTCTATCTTCCTCATTTGAAGTCGAATTTCAACATTTCTCATATAATTGAATGAGTTTGCATATAACTTTGTCAGATATCGTCGATTTACATTCATTAAAGCCCATTGAAGTCGATTCTCACTTTGTGTTGATTGAAAATTTTCAAAGTCTATCTTCCTCATTTGAAGTCGAATTTCAACATTTCTCATATATTTGAATGAGTTTGCATCTAACTTTGTCAGATATCGTCGATTTACATTCATTGAAGCCCATTGAGGTCGATTGTCACTTTGTGTTGATTGAAAATTTTCAAAGTCTATCTTCCTCATTTGAAGTCGAATTTCAACATTTCTCATATAATTGAATGAGTTTGCATATAACTTTGTCAGATATCGTCGATTTACATTCATTAAAGCCCATTGAAGTCGATTCTCACTTTGTGTTGATTGAAAATTATTAAAGTCTATCTTCCTCATTTGAAGTCGAATTTCAACATTTCTCATATATTTGAATGAGTTTGCATCTAACTTTGTCAGATATCGTCAATTTACATTCATTGAAGCCCATTGAAGTCGATTCTCACTTTGTGTTTGAAAATTTTCAAAGTCTATCTTCCTCATTTGAAGTCGAATTTCAACATTTCTCATATAATTGAATGAGTTTGCATATAACTTTGTCAGATATCGTCGATTTACATTCATTAAAGCCCATTGAAGTCGATTCTCACTTTGTGTTGATTGAAAATTATTAAAGTCTATCTTCCTCATTTGAAGTCGAATTTCAACATTTCTCATATATTTGAATGAGTTTGCATCTAACTTTGTCAGATATCGTCAATTTACATTCATTGAAGCCCATTGAAGTCGATTCTCACTTTGTGTTTGAAAATTTTCAAAGTCTATCTTCCTCATTTGAAGTCGAATTTCAACATTTCTCATATATTTGAATGAGTTTGCATTTAACTTTGTCAGATATCGGCGATTTACATTCATTGAAGGCCATTGAAGTCGATTCTCACTTTGTGTTGATTGAAAATTTTCAAAAACTATCTTCCTCATTTGAAGTCGAATTTCAACATTTCTCATATATTTGAATGAGTTTGCATCTAACTTTGTCAGATATCGTCGATTTACATTCATTGAAGCCCATTGAAGTCGATTCTCACTTTGTGTTGATTGAAAATTTTCAAAGTCTATCTTCCTCATTTGAAGTCGAATTTCAACATTTCTCATATATTTGAATGAGTTTGCATTTAACTTTGTCAGATATCGGCGATTTACATTCATTGAAGCCCATTGAAGTCGATTCTCACTTTGTGTTGATTGAAAATTTTCAAAGTCTATCTTCCTCATTTGAAGTCGAATTTCAACATTTCTCATATATTTGAATGAGTTTGCATCTAGATTTGTCAGATATCGTCGATTTACATTCATTGAAGCCCATTGAAGTCGATTCTCACTTTGTGTTGATTGAAAATTTTCAAAGTCTATCTTCCTCATTCGAAGTCGAATTTCAACATTTCTCATATATTTGAATGAGTTTGCATATAACTTTGTCAGATATTGTCGATTTACATTCATTGAAGCCCATTGAAGTCGGTTCTCGCTTTGTGTTGATTGAAAATTTTCAAAGTCTATCTTCCTCATTTGAAGTCGAATTTCAACATTTCTCATATAATTAAATGAGTTTGCATATAACTTTGTCAGATATCGTCGATTTACATTCATTAAAGCCCATTGAAGTCGATTCTCACTTTGTGTTGATTGAAAATTTTCAAAGTCTATCTTCCTCATTTGAAGTCGAATTTCAACATTTCTCATATATTTGAATGAGTTTGCATCTAACTTTGTCAGATATCGTCGATTTACATTCATTGAAGCCCATTGAAGTCGATTCTCACTTTGTGTTTGAAAATTTTCAAAGTCTATCTTCCTCATTTGAAGTCGAATTTCAACATTTCTCATATATTTGAATGAGTTTGCATTTAACTTTGTCAGATATCGGCGATTTACATTCATTGAAGCCCATTGAAGTCGGTTCTCGCTTCGTGTTGATTGAAAATTTTCAAAGTCTATCTTCCTCATTTGAAGTCGAATTTCAACATTTCTCATATAATTGAATGAGTTTGCATATAACTTTGTCAGATATCGTCGATTTACATTCATTAAAGCCCATTGAAGTCGATTCTCACTTTGTGTTGATTGAAAATTTTCAAAGTCTATCTTCCTCATTTGAAGTCGAATTTCAACATTTCTCATATATTTGAATGAGTTTGCATCTAACTTTGTCAGATATCGTCGATTTACATTCATTGAAGCCCATTGAAGTCGATTCTCACTTTGTGTTTGAAAATTTTCAAAGTCTATCTTCCTCATTTGAAGTCGAATTTCAACATTTCTCATATATTTGAATGAGTTTGCATTTAACTTTGTCAGATATCGGCGATTTACATTCATTGAAGCCCATTGAAGTCGATTCTCACTTTGTGTTGATTGAAAATTTTCAAAAACTATCTTCCTCATTTGAAGTCGAATTTCAACATTTCTCATATAATTGAATGAGTTTGCATATAACTTTGTCAGATATTGTCGATTTACATTCATTGAAGCCCATTGAAGTCGATTCTCACTTTGTGTTGATTGAAAATTTTCAAAGTCTATCTTCCTCATTTGAAGTCGAATTTCAACATTTCTCATATATTTGAATGAGTTCGCATCTAACTTTATCAGATATCGTCGATTTACATTCATTGAAGCCCATTGAGGTCGATTGACACTTTGTGTTGATTGAAAATTTTCAAAGTCTATCTTCCTCATTTGAAGTCGAATTTCAACATTTCTCATATAATTGAATGAGTTTGCATATAACTTTGTCAGATATCGTCGATTTACATTCATTAAAGCCCATTGAAGTCGATTCTCACTTTGTGTTGATTGAAAATTTTCAAAGTCTATCTTCCTCATTTGAAGTCGAATTTCAACATTTCTCATATATTTGAATGAGTTTGCATCTAACTTTGTCAGATATCGTCGATTTACATTCATTGAAGCCCATTGAGGTCGATTGTCACTTTGTGTTGATTGAAAATTTTCAAAGTCTATCTTCCTCATTTGAAGTCGAATTTCAACATTTCTCATATATTTGAATGAGTTTGCATCTAGATTTGTCAGATATCGTCGATTTACATTCATTGAAGCCCATTGAAGTCGATTCTCACTTTGTGTTGATTGAAAATTTTCAAAGTCTATCTTCCTCATTTGAAGTCGAATTTCAACATTTCTCATATAATTGAATGAGTTTGCATATAACTTTGTCAGATATCGTCGATTTACATTCATTAAAGCCCATTGAAGTCGATTCTCACTTTGTGTTGATTGAAAATTATTAAAGTCTATCTTCCTCATTTGAAGTCGAATTTCAACATTTCTCATATATTTGAATGAGTTTGCATCTAACTTTGTCAGATATCGTCAATTTACATTCATTGAAGCCCATTGAAGTCGATTCTCACTTTGTGTTTGAAAATTTTCAAAGTCTATCTTCCTCATTTGAAGTCGAATTTCAACATTTCTCATATATTTGAATGAGTTTGCATTTAACTTTGTCAGATATCGGCGATTTACATTCATTGAAGGCCATTGAAGTCGATTCTCACTTTGTGTTGATTGAAAATTTTCAAAAACTATCTTCCTCATTTGAAGTCGAATTTCAACATTTCTCATATATTTGAATGAGTTTGCATCTAACTTTGTCAGATATCGTCGATTTACATTCATTGAAGCCCATTGAAGTCGATTCTCACTTTGTGTTGATTGAAAATTTTCAAAGTCTATCTTCCTCATTTGAAGTCGAATTTCAACATTTCTCATATATTTGAATGAGTTTGCATTTAACTTTGTCAGATATCGGCGATTTACATTCATTGAAGCCCATTGAAGTCGATTCTCACTTTGTGTTGATTGAAAATTTTCAAAGTCTATCTTCCTCATTTGAAGTCGAATTTCAACATTTCTCATATATTTGAATGAGTTCGCATCCAACTTTATCAGATATCGTCGATTTACATTCATTGAAGCCCATTGAGGTCGATTGTCACTTTGTGTTGATTGAAAATTTTCAAAGTCTATCTTCCTCATTTGAAGTCGAATTTCAACATTTCTCATATATTTGAATGAGTTTGCATCTAGATTTGTCAGATATCGTCGATTTACATTCATTGAAGCCCATTGAAGTCGATTCTCACTTTGTGTTGATTGAAAATTTTCAAAGTCTATCTTCCTCATTCGAAGTCGAATTTCAACATTTCTCATATATTTGAATGAGTTTGCATATAACTTTGTCAGATATTGTCGATTTACATTCATTGAAGCCCATTGAAGTCGGTTCTCGCTTTGTGTTGATTGAAAATTTTCAAAGTCTATCTTCCTCATTTGAAGTCGAATTTCAACATTTCTCATATAATTAAATGAGTTTGCATATAACTTTGTCAGATATCGTCGATTTACATTCATTAAAGCCCATTGAAGTCGATTCTCACTTTGTGTTGATTGAAAATTTTCAAAGTCTATCTTCCTCATTTGAAGTCGAATTTCAACATTTCTCATATATTTGAATGAGTTTGCATCTAACTTTGTCAGATATCGTCGATTTACATTCATTGAAGCCCATTGAAGTCGATTCTCACTTTGTGTTTGAAAATTTTCAAAGTCTATCTTCCTCATTTGAAGTCGAATTTCAACATTTCTCATATATTTGAATGAGTTTGCATTTAACTTTGTCAGATATCGGCGATTTACATTCATTGAAGCCCATTGAAGTCGGTTCTCGCTTCGTGTTGATTGAAAATTTTCAAAGTCTATCTTCCTCATTTGAAGTCGAATTTCAACATTTCTCATATAATTGAATGAGTTTGCATATAACTTTGTCAGATATCGTCGATTTACATTCATTAAAGCCCATTGAAGTCGATTCTCACTTTGTGTTGATTGAAAATTTTCAAAGTCTATCTTCCTCATTTGAAGTCGAATTTCAACATTTCTCATATATTTGAATGAGTTTGCATCTAACTTTGTCAGATATCGTCGATTTACATTCATTGAAGCCCATTGAAGTCGATTCTCACTTTGTGTTTGAAAATTTTCAAAGTCTATCTTCCTCATTTGAAGTCGAATTTCAACATTTCTCATATATTTGAATGAGTTTGCATTTAACTTTGTCAGATATCGGCGATTTACATTCATTGAAGCCCATTGAAGTCGATTCTCACTTTGTGTTGATTGAAAATTTTCAAAAACTATCTTCCTCATTTGAAGTCGAATTTCAACATTTCTCATATAATTGAATGAGTTTGCATATAACTTTGTCAGATATTGTCGATTTACATTCATTGAAGCCCATTGAAGTCGATTCTCACTTTGTGTTGATTGAAAATTTTCAAAGTCTATCTTCCTCATTTGAAGTCGAATTTCAACATTTCTCATATATTTGAATGAGTTCGCATCTAACTTTATCAGATATCGTCGATTTACATTCATTGAAGCCCATTGAGGTCGATTGACACTTTGTGTTGATTGAAAATTTTCAAAGTCTATCTTCCTCATTTGAAGTCGAATTTCAACATTTCTCATATAATTGAATGAGTTTGCATATAACTTTGTCAGATATCGTCGATTTACATTCATTAAAGCCCATTGAAGTCGATTCTCACTTTGTGTTGATTGAAAATTTTCAAAGTCTATCTTCCTCATTTGAAGTCGAATTTCAACATTTCTCATATATTTGAATGAGTTTGCATCTAACTTTGTCAGATATCGTCGATTTACATTCATTGAAGCCCATTGAGGTCGATTGTCACTTTGTGTTGATTGAAAATTTTCAAAGTCTATCTTCCTCATTTGAAGTCGAATTTCAACATTTCTCATATATTTGAATGAGTTTGCATCTAGATTTGTCAGATATCGTCGATTTACATTCATTGAAGCCCATTGAAGTCGATTCTCACTTTGTGTTGATTGAAAATTTTCAAAGTCTATCTTCCTCATTTGAAGTCGAATTTCAACATTTCTCATATAATTGAATGAGTTTGCATATAACTTTGTCAGATATCGTCGATTTACATTAATTAAAGCCCATTGAAGTCGATTCTCACTTTGTGTTGATTGAAAATTTTCAAAGTCTATCTTCCTCATTTGAAGTCGAATTTCAACATTTCTCATATATTTGAATGAGTTTGCATATAACTTTGTCAGATATTGTCGATTTACATTCATTGAAGCCCATTGAAGTCGATTCTCACTTTGTGTTGATTGAAAATTTTCAAAGTCTATCTTCCTCATTTGAAGTCGAATTTCAACATTTCTCATATATTTGAATGAGTTTGCATTTAACTTTGTCAGATATCGGCGATTTACATTCATTGAAGGCCATTGAAGTCGATTCTCACTTTGTGTTGATTGAAAATTTTCAAAAACTATCTTCCTCATTTGAAGTCGAATTTCAACATTTCTCATATATTTGAATGAGTTTGCATCTAACTTTGTCAGATATCGTCGATTTACATTCATTGAAGCCCATTGAAGTCGATTCTCACTTTGTGTTGATTGAAAATTTTCAAAGTCTATCTTCCTCATTTAAAGTCGAATTTCAACATTTCTCATATATTTGAATGAGTTTGCATTTAACTTTGTCAGATATCGGCGATTTACATTCATTGAAGCCCATTGAAGTCGATTCTCACTTTGTATTGATTGAAAATTTTCAAAGTCTATCTTCCTCATTTGAAGTCGAATTTCAACATTTCTCATATATTTGAATGAGTTTGCATTTAACTTTGTCAGATATCGGCGATTTACATTCATTGAAGGCCATTGAAGTCGATTCTCACTTTGTGTTGATTGAAAATTTTCAAAAACTATCTTCCTCATTTGAAGTCGAATTTCAACATTTCTCATATATTTGAATGAGTTTGCATTTAACTTTGTCAGATATTGTCGATTTACATTCATTGAAGCCCATTGAAGTCGGTTCTCGCTTTGTGTTGATTGAAAATTTTCAAAGTCTATCTTCCTCATTTGAAGTCGAATTTCAACATTTCTCATATAATTAAATGAGTTTGCATATAACTTTGTCAGATATCGTCGATTTACATTCATTAAAGCCCATTGAAGTCGATTCTCACTTTGTGTTGATTGAAAATTTTCAAAGTCTATCTTCCTCATTTGAAGTCGAATTTCAACATTTCTCATATATTTGAATGAGTTTGCATCTAACTTTGTCAGATATCGTCGATTTACATTCATTGAAGCCCATTGAAGTCGATTCTCACTTTGTGTTTGAAAATTTTCAAAGTCTATCTTCCTCATTTGAAGTCGAATTTCAACATTTCTCATATATTTGAATGAGTTTGCATTTAACTTTGTCAGATATCGGCGATTTACATTCATTGAAGCCCATTGAAGTCGGTTCTCGCTTCGTGTTGATTGAAAATTTTCAAAGTCTATCTTCCTCATTTGAAGTCGAATTTCAACATTTCTCATATAATTGAATGAGTTTGCATATAACTTTGTCAGATATCGTCGATTTACATTCATTAAAGCCCATTGAAGTCGATTCTCACTTTGTGTTGATTGAAAATTTTCAAAGTCTATCTTCCTCATTTGAAGTCGAATTTCAACATTTCTCATATATTTGAATGAGTTTGCATCTAACTTTGTCAGATATCGTCGATTTACATTCATTGAAGCCCATTGAAGTCGATTCTCACTTTGTGTTTGAAAATTTTCAAAGTCTATCTTCCTCATTTGAAGTCGAATTTCAACATTTCTCATATATTTGAATGAGTTTGCATTTAACTTTGTCAGATATCGGCGATTTACATTCATTGAAGCCCATTGAAGTCGATTCTCACTTTGTGTTGATTGAAAATTTTCAAAAACTATCTTCCTCATTTGAAGTCGAATTTCAACATTTCTCATATAATTGAATGAGTTTGCATATAACTTTGTCAGATATTGTCGATTTACATTCATTGAAGCCCATTGAAGTCGATTCTCACTTTGTGTTGATTGAAAATTTTCAAAGTCTATCTTCCTCATTTGAAGTCGAATTTCAACATTTCTCATATATTTGAATGAGTTCGCATCTAACTTTATCAGATATCGTCGATTTACATTCATTGAAGCCCATTGAGGTCGATTGACACTTTGTGTTGATTGAAAATTTTCAAAGTCTATCTTCCTCATTTGAAGTCGAATTTCAACATTTCTCATATAATTGAATGAGTTTGCATATAACTTTGTCAGATATCGTCGATTTACATTCATTAAAGCCCATTGAAGTCGATTCTCACTTTGTGTTGATTGAAAATTTTCAAAGTCTATCTTCCTCATTTGAAGTCGAATTTCAACATTTCTCATATATTTGAATGAGTTTGCATCTAACTTTGTCAGATATCGTCGATTTACATTCATTGAAGCCCATTGAGGTCGATTGTCACTTTGTGTTGATTGAAAATTTTCAAAGTCTATCTTCCTCATTTGAAGTCGAATTTCAACATTTCTCATATAATTGAATGAGTTTGCATATAACTTTGTCAGATATCGTCGATTTACATTCATTAAAGCCCATTGAAGTCGATTCTCACTTTGTGTTGATTGAAAATTATTAAAGTCTATCTTCCTCATTTGAAGTCGAATTTCAACATTTCTCATATATTTGAATGAGTTTGCATCTAACTTTGTCAGATATCGTCAATTTACATTCATTGAAGCCCATTGAAGTCGATTCTCACTTTGTGTTTGAAAATTTTCAAAGTCTATCTTCCTCATTTGAAGTCGAATTTCAACATTTCTCATATAATTGAATGAGTTTGCATATAACTTTGTCAGATATCGTCGATTTACATTCATTAAAGCCCATTGAAGTCGATTCTCACTTTGTGTTGATTGAAAATTATTAAAGTCTATCTTCCTCATTTGAAGTCGAATTTCAACATTTCTCATATATTTGAATGAGTTTGCATCTAACTTTGTCAGATATCGTCAATTTACATTCATTGAAGCCCATTGAAGTCGATTCTCACTTTGTGTTTGAAAATTTTCAAAGTCTATCTTCCTCATTTGAAGTCGAATTTCAACATTTCTCATATATTTGAATGAGTTTGCATTTAACTTTGTCAGATATCGGCGATTTACATTCATTGAAGGCCATTGAAGTCGATTCTCACTTTGTGTTGATTGAAAATTTTCAAAAACTATCTTCCTCATTTGAAGTCGAATTTCAACATTTCTCATATATTTGAATGAGTTTGCATCTAACTTTGTCAGATATCGTCGATTTACATTCATTGAAGCCCATTGAAGTCGATTCTCACTTTGTGTTGATTGAAAATTTTCAAAGTCTATCTTCCTCATTTGAAGTCGAATTTCAACATTTCTCATATATTTGAATGAGTTTGCATTTAACTTTGTCAGATATCGGCGATTTACATTCATTGAAGCCCATTGAAGTCGATTCTCACTTTGTGTTTGAAAATTTTCAAAGTCTATCTTCCTCATTTGAAGTCGAATTTCAACATTTCTCATATAATTGAATGAGTTTGCATATAACTTTGTCAGATATCGTCGATTTACATTCATTAAAGCCCATTGAAGTCGATTCTCACTTTGTGTTGATTGAAAATTATTAAAGTCTATCTTCCTCATTTGAAGTCGAATTTCAACATTTCTCATATATTTGAATGAGTTTGCATCTAACTTTGTCAGATATCGTCAATTTACATTCATTGAAGCCCATTGAAGTCGATTCTCACTTTGTGTTTGAAAATTTTCAAAGTCTATCTTCCTCATTTGAAGTCGAATTTCAACATTTCTCATATAATTGAATGAGTTTGCATATAACTTTGTCAGATATCGTCGATTTACATTCATTAAAGCCCATTGAAGTCGATTCTCACTTTGTGTTGATTGAAAATTTTCAAAGTCTATCTTCCTCATTTGAAGTCGAATTTCAACATTTCTCATATATTTGAATGAGTTTGCATCTAACTTTGTCAGATATCGTCGATTTACATTCATTGAAGCCCATTGAAGTCGATTCTCACTTTGTGTTTGAAAATTTTCAAAGTCTATCTTCCTCATTTGAAGTCGAATTTCAACATTTCTCATATATTTGAATGAGTTTGCATTTAACTTTGTCAGATATCGGCGATTTACATTCATTGAAGCCCATTGAAGTCGATTCTCACTTTGTGTTGATTGAAAATTTTCAAAAACTATCTTCCTCATTTGAAGTCGAATTTCAACATTTCTCATATAATTGAATGAGTTTGCATATAACTTTGTCAGATATTGTCGATTTACATTCATTGAAGCCCATTGAAGTCGATTCTCACTTTGTGTTGATTGAAAATTTTCAAAGTCTATCTTCCTCATTTGAAGTCGAATTTCAACATTTCTCATATATTTGAATGAGTTCGCATCTAACTTTATCAGATATCGTCGATTTACATTCATTGAAGCCCATTGAGGTCGATTGACACTTTGTGTTGATTGAAAATTTTCAAAGTCTATCTTCCTCATTTGAAGTCGAATTTCAACATTTCTCATATAATTGAATGAGTTTGCATATAACTTTGTCAGATATCGTCGATTTACATTCATTAAAGCCCATTGAAGTCGATTCTCACTTTGTGTTGATTGAAAATTTTCAAAGTCTATCTTCCTCATTTGAAGTCGAATTTCAACATTTCTCATATATTTGAATGAGTTTGCATCTAACTTTGTCAGATATCGTCGATTTACATTCATTGAAGCCCATTGAGGTCGATTGTCACTTTGTGTTGATTGAAAATTTTCAAAGTCTATCTTCCTCATTTGAAGTCGAATTTCAACATTTCTCATATATTTGAATGAGTTTGCATCTAGATTTGTCAGATATCGTCGATTTACATTCATTGAAGCCCATTGAAGTCGATTCTCACTTTGTGTTGATTGAAAATTTTCAAAGTCTATCTTCCTCATTTGAAGTCGAATTTCAACATTTCTCATATAATTGAATGAGTTTGCATATAACTTTGTCAGATATCGTCGATTTACATTAATTAAAGCCCATTGAAGTCGATTCTCACTTTGTGTTGATTGAAAATTTTCAAAGTCTATCTTCCTCATTTGAAGTCGAATTTCAACATTTCTCATATATTTGAATGAGTTTGCATATAACTTTGTCAGATATTGTCGATTTACATTCATTGAAGCCCATTGAAGTCGATTCTCACTTTGTGTTGATTGAAAATTTTCAAAGTCTATCTTCCTCATTTGAAGTCGAATTTCAACATTTCTCATATATTTGAATGAGTTTGCATTTAACTTTGTCAGATATCGGCGATTTACATTCATTGAAGGCCATTGAAGTCGATTCTCACTTTGTGTTGATTGAAAATTTTCAAAAACTATCTTCCTCATTTGAAGTCGAATTTCAACATTTCTCATATATTTGAATGAGTTTGCATCTAACTTTGTCAGATATCGTCGATTTACATTCATTGAAGCCCATTGAAGTCGATTCTCACTTTGTGTTGATTGAAAATTTTCAAAGTCTATCTTCCTCATTTGAAGTCGAATTTCAACATTTCTCATATATTTGAATGAGTTTGCATTTAACTTTGTCAGATATCGGCGATTTACATTCATTGAAGCCCATTGAAGTCGATTCTCACTTTGTATTGATTGAAAATTTTCAAAGTCTATCTTCCTCATTTGAAGTCGAATTTCAACATTTCTCATATATTTGAATGAGTTTGCATTTAACTTTGTCAGATATCGGCGATTTACATTCATTGAAGGCCATTGAAGTCGATTCTCACTTTGTGTTGATTGAAAATTTTCAAAAACTATCTTCCTCATTTGAAGTCGAATTTCAACATTTCTCATATATTTGAATGAGTTTGCATTTAACTTTGTCAGATATTGTCGATTTACATTCATTGAAGCCCATTGAAGTCGGTTCTCGCTTTGTGTTGATTGAAAATTTTCAAAGTCTATCTTCCTCATTTGAAGTCGAATTTCAACATTTCTCATATAATTAAATGAGTTTGCATATAACTTTGTCAGATATCGTCGATTTACATTCATTAAAGCCCATTGAAGTCGATTCTCACTTTGTGTTGATTGAAAATTTTCAAAGTCTATCTTCCTCATTTGAAGTCGAATTTCAACATTTCTCATATATTTGAATGAGTTTGCATCTAACTTTGTCAGATATCGTCGATTTACATTCATTGAAGCCCATTGAAGTCGATTCTCACTTTGTGTTTGAAAATTTTCAAAGTCTATCTTCCTCATTTGAAGTCGAATTTCAACATTTCTCATATATTTGAATGAGTTTGCATTTAACTTTGTCAGATATCGGCGATTTACATTCATTGAAGCCCATTGAAGTCGGTTCTCGCTTCGTGTTGATTGAAAATTTTCAAAGTCTATCTTCCTCATTTGAAGTCGAATTTCAACATTTCTCATATAATTGAATGAGTTTGCATATAACTTTGTCAGATATCGTCGATTTACATTCATTAAAGCCCATTGAAGTCGATTCTCACTTTGTGTTGATTGAAAATTTTCAAAGTCTATCTTCCTCATTTGAAGTCGAATTTCAACATTTCTCATATATTTGAATGAGTTTGCATCTAACTTTGTCAGATATCGTCGATTTACATTCATTGAAGCCCATTGAAGTCGATTCTCACTTTGTGTTTGAAAATTTTCAAAGTCTATCTTCCTCATTTGAAGTCGAATTTCAACATTTCTCATATATTTGAATGAGTTTGCATTTAACTTTGTCAGATATCGGCGATTTACATTCATTGAAGCCCATTGAAGTCGATTCTCACTTTGTGTTGATTGAAAATTTTCAAAAACTATCTTCCTCATTTGAAGTCGAATTTCAACATTTCTCATATAATTGAATGAGTTTGCATATAACTTTGTCAGATATTGTCGATTTACATTCATTGAAGCCCATTGAAGTCGATTCTCACTTTGTGTTGATTGAAAATTTTCAAAGTCTATCTTCCTCATTTGAAGTCGAATTTCAACATTTCTCATATATTTGAATGAGTTCGCATCTAACTTTATCAGATATCGTCGATTTACATTCATTGAAGCCCATTGAGGTCGATTGACACTTTGTGTTGATTGAAAATTTTCAAAGTCTATCTTCCTCATTTGAAGTCGAATTTCAACATTTCTCATATAATTGAATGAGTTTGCATATAACTTTGTCAGATATCGTCGATTTACATTCATTAAAGCCCATTGAAGTCGATTCTCACTTTGTGTTGATTGAAAATTTTCAAAGTCTATCTTCCTCATTTGAAGTCGAATTTCAACATTTCTCATATATTTGAATGAGTTTGCATCTAACTTTGGTCACATATCGTCGATTACATTCATTGAAGCCCATTGAAGTCGATTCTCACTTTGTGTTGATTGAAAATTTTCAAAGTCTATCTTCCTCATTTGAAGTCGAATTTCAACATTTCTCATTTATTTGAATGAGTTTGCATCTAACTTTGTCAGATATCGTCGATTTACATTCATTGAAGCCCATTGGAGTCGATTCTCACTTTGTGTTGATTGAAAATTTTCAAAGTCTATCTTCCTCATTTGAAGTCGAATTTCAACATTTCTCATATATTTGAATGAGTTCGCATCTAACTTTGTCAGATATCGTCGATTTACATTCATTGAAGCCCATTGAAGTCGATTCTCACTTTGTGTTGATTGAAAATTTTCAAAGTCTATTTTCCTCATTTGAAGTCGAATTTCAACATTTCTCATATATTTGAATGATTTTGCATTTAACTTTGTCAGATATCGTCGATTTACATTCATTGAAGCCCATTGAAGTCGATTCTCACTTTGTGTTGATTGAAAATTTTCAAAGTCTATCTTCCTCATTCGAAGTCGAATTTCAACATTTCTCATATATTTGAATGAGTTTGCATATAACTTTGTCAGATATTGTCGATTTACATTCATTGAAGACCATTGAAGTCGATTCTCACTTTGTGTTGATTGAAAATTTTCAAAGTCTATCTTCCTCATTTGAAGTCGAATTTCAACATTTCTCATATAATTGAATGAGTTTGCATATAACTTTGTCAGATATTGTCGATTTACATTCATTGAAGACCATTGAAGTCGATTCTCACTTTGTGTTGATTGAAAATTTTCAAAGTCTATCTTCCTCATTTGAAGTCGAATTTCAACATTTCTCATATAATTGAATGAGTTTGCATATAACTTTGTCAGATATTGTCGATTTACATTCATTGAAGCCCATTGAAGTCGATTCTCACTTTGTGTTGATTGAAAATTTTCAAAGTCTATCTTCCTCATTTGAAGTCGAATTTCAACATTTCTCATATATTTGAATGAGTTTGCATTTAACTTTGTCAGATATCGGCGATTTACATTTATTGAAGCCCATTGAAGTCGATTCTCACTTTGTGTTGATTGAAAATTTTCAAAGTCTATCTTCCTCATTTGAAGTCGAATCTCAACATTTCTCATATATTTGAATGAGTTTGCATTTAACTTTGTCAGATATCGTCGATTTACATTCATTGAAGCCCATTGAAGTCGATTCTCACTTTGTGTTGATTGAAAATTTTCAAAGTCTATCTTCCTCATTTGAAGTCTAATTTCAACATTTCTCATATAATTGAATGAGTTTGCATATAACTTTGTCACATATCGTCGATTACATTCATTGAAGCCCATTGAAGTCGATTCTCACTTTGTGTTGATTGAAAATTTTCAAAGTCTATCTTCCTCATTTGAAGTCGAATTTCAACATTTCTCATTTATTTGAATGAGTTTGCATCTAACTTTGTCAGATATCGTCGATTTACATTCATTGAAGCCCATTGGAGTCGATTCTCACTTTGTGTTGATTGAAAATTTTCAAAGTCTATCTTCCTCATTTGAAGTCGAATTTCAACATTTCTCATATATTTGAATGAGTTCGCATCTAACTTTGTCAGATATCGTCGATTTACATTCATTGAATCCCATTGAAGTCGATTCTCACTTTGTGTTGATTGAAAATTTTCAAAGTCTATTTTCCTCATTTGAAGTCGAATTTCAACATTTCTCATATATTTGAATGATTTTGCATTTAACTTTGTCAGATATCGTCGATTTACATTCATTGAAGCCCATTGAAGTCGATTCTCACTTTGTGTTGATTGAAAATTTTCAAAGTCTATCTTCCTCATTCGAAGTCGAATTTCAACATTTCTCATATATTTGAATGAGTTTGCATATAACTTTGTCAGATATTGTCGATTTACATTCATTGAAGACCATTGAAGTCGATTCTCACTTTGTGTTGATTGAAAATTTTCAAAGTCTATCTTCCTCATTTGAAGTCGAATTTCAACATTTCTCATATAATTGAATGAGTTTGCATATAACTTTGTCAGATATTGTCGATTTACATTCATTGAAGCCCATTGAAGTCGATTCTCACTTTGTGTTGATTGAAAATTTTCAAAGTCTATCTTCCTCATTTGAAGTCGAATTTCAACATTTCTCATATATTTGAATGAGTTTGCATTTAACTTTGTCAGATATCGTCGATTTACATTCATTGAAGCCCATTGAAGTCGATTCTCACTTTGTGTTGATTGAAAATTTTCAAAGTCTATCTTCCTCATTTGAAGTCGAATTTCAACATTTCTCATATATTTGAATGAGTTTGCATCTAACTTTGTCAGATATCGTCGATTTACATTCATTGAAGCCCATTGAAGTCGATTCTCACTTTGTGTTGATTGAAAATTTTCAAAGTCTATCTTCCTCATTTGAAGTCGAATTTCAACATTTCTCATATAATTGAATGAGTTTGCATATAACTTTGTCAGATATCGTCGATTACATTCATTGAAGCCCATTGAAGTCGATTCTCACTTTGTGTTGATTGAAAATTTTCAAAGTCTATCTTCCTCATTTGAAGTCGAATTTCAACATTTCTCATATATTTGAATGAGTTTGCATTTAACTTTGTCAGATATCGGCGATTTACATTTATTGAAGCCCATTGAAGTCGATTCTCACTTTGTGTTGATTGAAAATTTTCAAAGTCTATCTTCCTCATTTGAAGTCGAATCTCAACATTTCTCATATATTTGAATGAGTTTGCATTTAACTTTGTCAGATATCGTCGATTTACATTCATTGAAGCCCATTGAAGTCGATTCTCACTTTGTGTTGATTGAAAATTTTCAAAGTCTATCTTCCTCATTTGAAGTCTAATTTCAACATTTCTCATATAATTGAATGAGTTTGCATATAACTTTGTCACATATCGTCGATTACATTCATTGAAGCCCATTGAAGTCGATTCTCACTTTGTGTTGATTGAAAATTTTCAAAGTCTATCTTCCTCATTTGAAGTCGAATTTCAACATTTCTCATTTATTTGAATGAGTTTGCATCTAACTTTGTCAGATATCGTCGATTTACATTCATTGAAGCCCATTGGAGTCGATTCTCACTTTGTGTTGATTGAAAATTTTCAAAGTCTATCTTCCTCATTTGAAGTCGAATTTCAACATTTCTCATATATTTGAATGAGTTCGCATCTAACTTTGTCAGATATCGTCGATTTACATTCATTGAAGCCCATTGAAGTCGATTCTCACTTTGTGTTGATTGAAAATTTTCAAAGTCTATTTTCCTCATTTGAAGTCGAATTTCAACATTTCTCATATATTTGAATGATTTTGCATTTAACTTTGTCAGATATCGTCGATTTACATTCATTGAAGCCCATTGAAGTCGATTCTCACTTTGTGTTGATTGAAAATTTTCAAAGTCTATCTTCCTCATTTGAAGTCGAATTTCAACATTTCTCATATAATTGAATGAGTTTGCATATAACTTTGTCAGATATTGTCGATTTACATTCATTGAAGCCCATTGAAGTCGATTCTCACTTTGTGTTGATTGAAAATTTTCAAAGTCTATCTTCCTCATTTGAAGTCGAATTTCAACATTTCTCATATATTTGAATGAGTTTGCATTTAACTTTGTCAGATATCGTCGATTTACATTCATTGAAGCCCATTGAAGTCGATTCTCACTTTGTGTTGATTGAAAATTTTCAAAGTCTATCTTCCTCATTTGAAGTCGAATTTCAACACTTCTCATATATTTGAATGAGTTTGCATCTAACTTTGTCAGATATCGTCGATTTACATTCATTGAAGCCCATTGAAGTCGATTCTCACTTTGTGTTGATTGAAAATTTTCAAAGTCTATCTTCCTCATTTGAAGTCGAATTTCAACATTTCTCATATAATTGAATGAGTTTGCATATAACTTTGTCAGATATCGTCGATTACATTCATTGAAGCCCATTGAAGTCGATTCTCACTTTGTGTTGATTGAAAATTTTCAAAGTCTATCTTCCTCATTTGAAGTCGAATTTCAACATTTCTCATATATTTGAATGAGTTTGCATCTAACTTTGTCAGATATCGTCGATTTACATTCATTGAAGCCCATTGAAGTCGATTCTCACTTTGTGTTGATTGAAAATTTTCAAAGTCTATCTTCCTCATTTGAAGTCGAATTTCAACATTTCTCATATAATTGAATGAGTTTGCATCTAACTTTGTCAGATATCGTCGATTTACATTCATTGAAGCCCATTGGAGTCGATTCTCACTTTGTGTTTGAAAATTTTCAAAGTCTATCTTCCTCATTTGAAGTTGAATTTCAACATTTCTCATATATTTGAATGAGTTCGCATCTAACTTTATCATATATCGTCGATTTACATTCATTGAAGCCCATTGAGGTCGATTGTCACTTTGTGTTGATTGAAAATTTTCAAAGTCTATCTTCCTCATTTGAAGTCGAATTTCAACATTTCTCATATAATTGAATGAGTTTGCTTATAACTTTGTCAGATATCGTCGATTACATTCATTGAAGCCCATTGAAGTCGATTCTCACTTTGTGTTGATTGAAAATTTTCAAAGTCTATCTTCCTCATTTGAAGTCGAATTTCAACATTTCTCATATAATTGAATGAGTTTGCATATAACTTTGTCAGATATTGTCGATTTACATTCATTGAAGCCCATTGAAGTCGATTCTCACTTTGTGTTTGAAAATTTTCAAAGTCTATCTTCCTCATTTGAAGTCGAATTTCAACATTTCTCATATATTTGAATGAGTTTGCATTTAACTTTGTCAGATATCGGCGATTTACATTTATTGAAGCCCATTGAAGTCGATTCTCACTTTGTGTTGATTGAAAATTTTCAAAGTCTATCTTCCTCATTTGAAGTCGAATTTCAACATTTCTCATATATTTGAATGAGTTTGCATTTAACATTGTCAGATATCGTCGATTTACATTCATTGAAGCCCATTGAAGTCGATTCTCACTTTGTGTTGATTGAAAATTTTCAAAGTCTATCTTCCTCATTTGAAGTCGAATTTCAACATTTCTCATATAATTGAATGAGTTTGCATATAACTTTGTCACATATCGTCGATTACATTCATTGAAGCCCATTGAAGTCGATTCTCACTTTGTGTTGATTGAAAATTTTCAAAGTCTATCTTCCTCATTTGAAGTCGAATTTCAACATTTCTCATTTATTTGAATGAGTTTGCATCTAACTTTGTCAGATATCGTCGATTTACATTCATTGAAGCCCATTGGAGTCGATTCTCACTTTGTGTTGATTGAAAATTTTCAAAGTCTATCTTCCTCATTTGAAGTCGAATTTCAACATTTCTCATATATTTGAATGAGTTCGCATCTAACTTTATCAGATATCGTCGATTTACATTCATTGAAGCCCATTGAGGTCGATTGTCACTTTGTGTTGATTGAAAATTTTCAAAGTCTATCTTCCTCATTTGAAGTCGAATTTCAACATTTCTCATATAATTGAATGAGTTTGCTTATAACTTTGTCAGATATCGTCGATTACATTCATTGAAGCCCATTGAAGTCGATTCTCACTTTGTGTTGATTGAAAATTTTCAAAGTCTATCTTCCTCATTTGAAGTCGAATTTCAACATTTCTCATATAATTGAATGAGTTTGCATATAACTTTGTCAGATATTGTCGATTTACATTCATTGAAGCCCATTGAAGTCGATTCTCACTTTGTGTTTGAAAATTTTCAAAGTCTATCTTCCTCATTTGAAGTCGAATTTCAACATTTCTCATATATTTGAATGAGTTTGCATTTAACTTTGTCAGATATCGGCGATTTACATTTATTGAAGCCCATTGAAGTCGATTCTCACTTTGTGTTGATTGAAAATTTTCAAAGTCTATCTTCCTCATTTGAAGTCGAATTTCAACATTTCTCATATATTTGAATGAGTTTGCATTTAACTTTGTCAGATATCGTCGATTTACATTCATTGAAGCCCATTGAAGTCGATTCTCACTTTGTGTTGATTGAAAATTTTCAAAGTCTATCTTCCTCATTTGAAGTCGAATTTCAACATTTCTCATATAATTGAATGAGTTTGCATATAACTTTGTCACATATCGTCGATTACATTCATTGAAGCCCATTGAAGTCGATTCTCACTTTGTGTTGATTGAAAATTTTCAAAGTCTATTTTCCTCATTTGAAGTCGAATTTCAACATTTCTCATATATTTGAATGAGTTCGCATCTAACTTTATCAGATATCGTTGATTTACATTCATTGAAGCCCATTGAGGTCGATTGTCACTTTGTGTTGATTGAAAATTTTCAAAGTCTATCTTCCTCATTTGAAGTCGAA
Source organism: Diorhabda sublineata (assembly GCF_026230105.1). Lineage (NCBI taxonomy): Eukaryota > Metazoa > Arthropoda > Insecta > Coleoptera > Chrysomelidae > Diorhabda > Diorhabda sublineata. The sequence goes on along the minus strand of NW_026614091.1, from coordinate 15,424 downwards.
TTTCAACATTTCTCATATATTTGAATGAGTTCGCATCTAACTTTATCAGATATCGGCGATTTACAGAAACAGAGATCAAAGGTGCCGACCACGAGTGAACAATTGCTGTAAACTGTGACTTAAATAAGTCATACGATTTAAGTTTATCTTTGCCAACACCAAAGTCCGTCAAAATTCAAGTTAACTAGTCCATCTAAGTGCATGACATGAAAAATTACTAAAAACAAAGTTACAATGATTATTTTGTGAAACACTGTTCCTACTCTCACAATAACTCGTTTTGTAGCACGAGTACTACAAAAAGTAAAATTTTTTTATAATAATAAAATGACATTAGTATCATTACCTATTTTGTGTTCATTTCATCTTTGTACTGAAGTGATATGTGTAAGATGTATAAAGTTTGAATCTCAAATTTCAAGTCTTGGTTTGACTCATCGTAAAATTAACTATAAAATGTAAAATAAAAATACATACAATGACCAATTGTATGATACTAAAAATTTCAAAAAAAAATTTCAAAGAATTTCAATTGTATCATTGTAAATAATGATATACCTAATAAAGTCTCTTATAAACACGAACTACAAGAAGTAATTTCATAATAATGCACATATATACAAAATTTACTCTGTGATATCAGAAACAGATACAAAAAATAACCATTTCAGCAACGTTTTTGGTAACTTTTTATACAGTTTAACTCATGGCTGACAGATTGAAATTTATAGCTAACATTGGATATTTGGTAGGTATTGGGGTAATCAACCCCCTACACATAAGATTATGGAATTTAGAAGAGAAAGAAAAATCAGTTTCAACCTAAAATACACATACACCCAATAATAACAGAATGCACAAACTCATTTTAAATTTTTTTAAAATATTAGTAGTGTCAGGAATCAATTGAAGGCGCCTACGGGAATGAAATACTATAACAAATATTACGTTGAATTATTTTATTATAATATTTGCTAAGCAAATACTATAACGTTATTTTTGACAAAACGACAGATGTTGCCACGCATCACAAATGTCTATTGACTCACAAGAAAGTTTGGTAGGATTCATTGACTGTCATGCTAGTAATTAAGGAAGTACGACGCATGAGACCTACTTTGGTGGTGAAGTACTGGATAATACTATAACAACATTATAGGGGCTGATACATGCAACTTATTGTTAGGTGAACAAAAGGGAGCTGTTACAGTACTGATGATTTTGTTCTTCATATGTAATTGTGTCTTTGGGGACAATTGAAGGTTTATACTTTATACCGTGTACACTTATACTGTATAAGTTTGTTTGAGGACCTAACATTTTTGATATGTAAATGTGTATTTGGGGTCACTGGAAAGGTATATATGGTATAAGTTTATACCGTATATGTTATACAGTTTAAACTTATACTTGCACTGAAACTAATATATATATATATATATATATATATATATATATATATATATATATATATATATTATATATATATATATATATATATATATATATATATATATATATATATATATTAGTTTCAGTGCATCTTCGAGTTGCAAAGAAAAAATTGGGAGTACTCCCACCCCAATAAGAGTTCAAGAACAACATAAAATAATGAGAAGAAATAGTGTTACCGAAGGGATTACTAACATTCAAGTTCGTTCAAATTGTAGTAATTCTGCTGGAAAAGAATCGAGATTGATGTCGTCACTCCGTAATGTTAGAGAGAATTTATTAAAATCGCCTTATTATAATTCAAAGACTGGAATACAAGTCGATAACAATACTAAAATAGAATCAAAAGTTGAGAAAATAGTCACCATTAGAAAATCCCTTAACTCGTCGGTGAGTATTAATTAAATGTTACATAATGTATAATGATATACCTAATAAAGTCTCTCATTCAAATATATGAGAAATGTTGAAATTCGACTTCAAATGAGGAAGATAGACTTTGAAAATTTTCAATCAACACAAAGTGAGAATCGACTTCAATGGGCTTCAATGAATGTAAATCGATGATATCTGACAAAGTTAGATGCAAACTCATTCAAATATATGAGAAATGTTGAAATTCGACTTCAAATGAGAAAGATAGACTTTGAAAATTTTCAATCAACACAAAGTGAGAATCGACTTCAATGGGCTTCAATGAATGTAAATCGACGATATCTGACAAAGTTAGATGCAAACTCATTCAAATATATGAGAAATGTTGAAATTCGACTTCAAATGAGGAAGATAGACTTTGAAAATTTTCAATCAACACAAAGTGAGAATCGACTTCAATGGGCTTCAATGAATGTAAATCGACGATATCTGACAAAGTTATATGCAAACTCATTCAATTATATGAGAAATGTTGAAATTCGACTTCAAATGAGGAAGATAGACTTTGAAAATTTTCAATCAACACAAAGTGTCAATCGACCTCAATGGGCTTCAATGAATGTAAATCGACGATATCTGATAAAGTTAGATGCGAACTCATTCAAATATATGAGAAATGTTGAAATTCGACTTCAAATGAGGAAGATAGACTTTGAAAATTTTCAATCAACACAAAGTGAGAATCGACTTCAATGGGCTTCAATGAATGTAAATCGACAATATCTGACAAAGTTATATGCAAACTCATTCAATTATATGAGAAATGTTGAAATTCGACTTCAAATGAGGAAGATAGTTTTTGAAAATTTTCAATCAACACAAAGTGAGAATCGACTTCAATGGGCTTCAATGAATGTAAATCGCCGATATCTGACAAAGTTAAATGCAAACTCATTCAAATATATGAGAAATGTTGAAATTCGACTTCAAATGAGGAAGATAGACTTTGAAAATTTTCAAACACAAAGTGAGATTCGAGTTCAATGGGCTTCAATGAATGTAAATCGACGATATCTGATAAAGTTAGATGAGAACTCATTCAAATTCATAAGAAATGTTGAAATTCGACTTCAAATGAGGAAGATAGACTTTGAAAATTTTCAATCAAAACAAAGTGAGAATCGACGTCAATGGGCTTCAATGAATGTAAATCGACGATATCTGTTAAAGTTAGATGCGAACTCATTCAAATATATGAGAAATGTTGAAATTCGACTTCAAATGAGGAAGATAGACTTTGAAAATTTTCAATCAACACAAAGTGAGAATCGACTTCAATGGGCTTCAATGAATGTAAATCGACGATATCTGACAAAGCTAGATGCAAACTCATTCAAATATATGAGAAATGTTGAAATTCGACTTCAAATGAGGAAGATGACTTTGAAAATTTTCAATCAACACAAAGTGAGAATCGACTTCAATGGGCTTCAATGAATGTAAATCGACGATATCTGACAAAGTTAGATGCAAACTCATTCAAATATATGAGAAATGTTGAAATTCGACTTCAAATGAGGAAGATAGACTTTGAAAATTTTCAATCAACACAAAGTGAGAATCGACTTCAATGGGCTTCAATGAATGTAAATCAACGATATCTGACAAAGTTACAAACTCATTCAATTATATGAGAAATGTTGAAATTCGACTTCAAATGAGGAAGATAGACTTTGAAAATTTTCAATCAACACAAAGTGAGAATCGACTTCAATGGGCTTCAATGAATGTAAATCGACGATATCTGACAAAGTTAGATGCAAACTCATTCAAATATATGAGAAATGTTGAAATTCGACTTCAAATGAGGAAGATACACTTTGAAAATTTTCAATCAACACAAAGTGAGAATCGACTTCAATGGGCTTCAATGAATGTAAATCGACGATATCTGACAAAGTTAGATGCAAACTCATTCAAATATATGAGAAATGTTAAAATTCGACTTCAAATGAGGAAGATAGACTTTGAAAATTTTCAATCAACACAAAGTGACAATCGACTTCAATGGGCTTCAATGAATGTAAATCGACGATATCTGATAAAGTTAGATGCGAACTCATTCAAATATATAAGAAATGTTGAAATTCGACTTCAAATGAGGAAGATAGACTTTGAAAATTTTCAATCAACACAAAGTGAGAATCGACTTCAATGGGCTTCAATGAATGTAAATCGACGATATCTGACAAAGTTAGATGCAAACTCATTCAAATATATGAGAAATGTTGAAATTCGACTTCAAATGAGGAAGATACACTTTGAAAATTTTCAATCAACACAAAGTGAGAATCGACTTCAATGGGCTTCAATGAATGTAAATCGACGATATCTGACAAAGTTAGATGCAAACTCATTCAAATATATGAGAAATGTTAAAATTCGACTTCAAATGAGGAAGATAGACTTTGAAAATTTTCAATCAACACAAAGTGACAATCGACTTCAATGGGCTTCAATGAATGTAAATCGACGATATCTGATAAAGTTAGATGCGAACTCATTCAAATATATGAGAAATGTTGAAATTCGACTTCAAATGAGGAAGATAGACTTTGAAAATTTTCAATCAACACAAAGTGAGAATCGACTTCAATGGGCTTCAATGAATGTAAATCGACGATATCTGACAAAGTTAGATGCAAACTCATTCAAATATATGAGAAATGTTGAAATTCGACTTCAAATGAGGAAGATACACTTTGAAAATTTTCAATCAACACAAAGTGAGAATCGACTTCAATGGGCTTCAATGAATGTAAATCGACGATATCTGACAAAGTTAGATGCAAACTCATTCAAATATATGAGAAATGTTAAAATTCGACTTCAAATGAGGAAGATAGACTTTGAAAATTTTCAATCAACACAAAGTGAGAATCGACTTCAATGGGCTTCAATGAATGTAAATCGACGATATCTGACAAAGTTAGATGCAAACTCATTCAAATATATGAGAAATGTTGAAATTCGACTTCAAATGAGGAAGATACACTTTGAAAATTTTCAATCAACACAAAGTGAGAATCGACTTCAATGGGCTTCAATGAATGTAAATCGACGATATCTGACAAAGTTAGATGCAAACTCATTCAAATATATGAGAAATGTTAAAATTCGACTTCAAATGAGGAAGATAGACTTTGAAAATTTTCAATCAACACAAAGTGACAATCGACTTCAATGGGCTTCAATGAATGTAAATCGACGATATCTGATAAAGTTAGATGCGAACTCATTCAAATATATGAGAAATGTTGAAATTCGACTTCAAATGAGGAAGATAGACTTTGAAAATTTTCAATCAACACAAAGTGAGAATCGACTTCAATGGGCTTCAATGAATGTAAATCGACGATATCTGACAAAGTTAGATGCAAACTCATTCAAATATATGAGAAATGTTGAAATTCGACTTCAAATGAGGAAGATAGACTTTGAAAATTTTCAATCAACACAAAGTGAGATTCGAGTTCAATGGGCTTCAATGAATGTAAATCGACGATATCTGATAAAGTTAGATGCGAACTCATTCAAATTCATAAGAAATGTTGAAATTCGACTTCAAATGAGGAAGATAGACTTTGAAAATTTTCAATCAAAACAAAGTGAGAATCGACGTCAATGGGCTTCAATGAATGTAAATCGACGATATCTGTTAAAGTTAGATGCGAACTCATTCAAATATATGAGAAATGTTGAAATTCGACTTCAAATGAGGAAGATAGACTTTGAAAATTTTCAATCAACACAAAGTGAGAATCGACTTCAATGGGCTTCAATGAATGTAAATCGACGATATCTGACAAAGCTAGATGCAAACTCATTCAAATATATGAGAAATGTTGAAATTCGACTTCAAATGAGGAAGATGACTTTGAAAATTTTCAATCAACACAAAGTGAGAATCGACTTCAATGGGCTTCAATGAATGTAAATCGACGATATCTGACAAAGTTAGATGCAAACTCATTCAAATATATGAGAAATGTTGAAATTCGACTTCAAATGAGGAAGATAGACTTTGAAAATTTTCAATCAACACAAAGTGAGAATCGACTTCAATGGGCTTCAATGAATGTAAATCAACGATATCTGACAAAGTTACAAACTCATTCAATTATATGAGAAATGTTGAAATTCGACTTCAAATGAGGAAGATAGACTTTGAAAATTTTCAATCAACACAAAGTGAGAATCGACTTCAATGGGCTTCAATGAATGTAAATCGACGATATCTGACAAAGTTAGATGCAAACTCATTCAAATATATGAGAAATGTTGAAATTCGACTTCAAATGAGGAAGATACACTTTGAAAATTTTCAATCAACACAAAGTGAGAATCGACTTCAATGGGCTTCAATGAATGTAAATCGACGATATCTGACAAAGTTAGATGCAAACTCATTCAAATATATGAGAAATGTTAAAATTCGACTTCAAATGAGGAAGATAGACTTTGAAAATTTTCAATCAACACAAAGTGACAATCGACTTCAATGGGCTTCAATGAATGTAAATCGACGATATCTGATAAAGTTAGATGCGAACTCATTCAAATATATAAGAAATGTTGAAATTCGACTTCAAATGAGGAAGATAGACTTTGAAAATTTTCAATCAACACAAAGTGAGAATCGACTTCAATGGGCTTCAATGAATGTAAATCGACGATATCTGACAAAGTTAGATGCAAACTCATTCAAATATATGAGAAATGTTGAAATTCGACTTCAAATGAGGAAGATACACTTTGAAAATTTTCAATCAACACAAAGTGAGAATCGACTTCAATGGGCTTCAATGAATGTAAATCGACGATATCTGACAAAGTTAGATGCAAACTCATTCAAATATATGAGAAATGTTAAAATTCGACTTCAAATGAGGAAGATAGACTTTGAAAATTTTCAATCAACACAAAGTGACAATCGACTTCAATGGGCTTCAATGAATGTAAATCGACGATATCTGATAAAGTTAGATGCGAACTCATTCAAATATATGAGAAATGTTGAAATTCGACTTCAAATGAGGAAGATAGACTTTGAAAATTTTCAATCAACACAAAGTGAGAATCGACTTCAATGGGCTTCAATGAATGTAAATCGACGATATCTGACAAAGTTAGATGCAAACTCATTCAAATATATGAGAAATGTTGAAATTCGACTTCAAATGAGGAAGATACACTTTGAAAATTTTCAATCAACACAAAGTGAGAATCGACTTCAATGGGCTTCAATGAATGTAAATCGACGATATCTGACAAAGTTAGATGCAAACTCATTCAAATATATGAGAAATGTTAAAATTCGACTTCAAATGAGGAAGATAGACTTTGAAAATTTTCAATCAACACAAAGTGACAATAGACTTCAATGGGCTTCAATGAATGTAAATCGACGATATCTGATAAAGTTAGATGCGAACTCATTCAAATATATGAGAAATGTTGAAATTCGACTTCAAATGTACTGTGAATAAAGAAATGTTAATCAAAAAGCAATGTATAGGTTAGAGAATTTTAAAAGCAAACAGTGGTATAAATGTTGTAAGCTGGATAATATTTCTCTATTTTAATGATGTTGTCATGTCACTATCAATAACTTTTTTCTCTCTCAATCGATCCTTCCTTTTGAGTTCTGATAGTAACTGATAGTAATACATACAAATATATTTTTGAAGTTTTGAAAACTGTAATTTTATGTATTGAAAAATTAATTCTCAATATGCGAATATTTTCTTTTTCAACTTTAATAATTTACAAAAAAAACAACAGTTATTGAAAAAGTATCGACTAAGCGTAATTGTAGTGAAATGTGTTTTAAAATTTTTGTTAAAATTCAACGTAGACTATTACTATATATTCACAATATTTTATTATCAGCAAAATAATACTCCTTCAAATTCAGTTCGTGAATGTAAATGACCAACAAAATTACTTAGATCATTGGACATGAATGTTTCATTGAAATCAATTAGGTTTAAACTGTTCTTTTGATACCTTTGTTTGGCGCCTGTTTGGAATGGCTGAAGATGTCAGCTTTCCTTTTTTTTATTTGATTACAAATGAAGCCCCTCAACTGGCCAACGGATCTATTTAATGCGTTCTGTTCTACAAATACACGGCATTCAGGATTAGACGGCATTTCACAATTTTCAATATAAAAATCGAATTCTTTGTATACAAGTTCCTTTTCCTCATTTGTCCAAGACAATCTGCAACTGTTGTTTTTTTCTAGAAAAGTAAATACAATTTTAATTAATAAAACATTTTTCCATTTGGAATAGTGCTGCAGGAAGATACTTAAAGAAATGAAAAATTGTGGAAATAACAAATATTCATCACATAGACTTCATTAATGTGTACTGATTGTGGAGAATTGTGAGAGAGGTGGTAGCTCTCTACAACTAATTATTATGGAAGCTGACTTTAGATTCCAAAGGGCCTTTATCACAATATCAAATATTTCATTGAAGTTCTCTTATGAAAGATTTTTGTTAAAAACATTTTCAAATGTAACGTTCTTTTGTAAGGCTTTTATCAAAATTTTATAGCGCACACCTTGTATAGCTAGTAATGCGAAATTCAAAACGAAGTTCCACCTATCAACAGCTTAAAGTGTATAACCAAACCGTTTTCATATTTTCAGTCGTATGATGACAATAAACACATTTCTGAACTTTGGCACTGTTGAATTAAGTCTTTTACCCACATCTTGTAAATTAATAATAATTTATACGATTTTAGAAGCAGTTTTCAAAGATTATTCTAGTTTTCTAGTGTGCCACAATTTATGCTTTGGAAATATTTCAAGTATCAAATACTTTAGTAAATATTAGTCACTAAACTTTTTAGTAATAGGACTTTAAGATGAACTCCACTGAGGTTAACGCATGTGTTATGTTACCTATTTACACGCGGATTCACAAAATTCAATTACATTTTAATACTTCGTTATAAATGAGTGTGAAGTCAAAATGTTGTCACTTTAGATATTTTCAAATAAGTTTTGTCAATTTAACAGAACTTTTGTACTAGTGTTATGACATCGAATTTATAATAAATATAATAACCTGAATAAAACATTATCTTGGATGAGCAGCACATTCAAGTAGATTGATACTGAACTAACCTGATCGAATACCAGAGTTCCTTTCAGTATCACTGTTGCATGTATCCTGGATAATACCATTATCTGTAAGTTGAATATGTTTGATTAATAATAGCTGTTTACCAAAAACCAAAAGATTTATATCTAAAGTTTATCTGGATAAGGATGTGAATTGGAAAAAGGACCTTTTAGGAACCCAATTGTCTGACATTAGCTTACCCACTTATTACTACTACTTACCTGCACTTTCGTTGTGTTCATGAGAATCTTTCAATTCATCACCATAATTATTAATTTGGAAACTAATGTCCTCTGCGCCACAATTATCATCACACTGGAAATAGGTGTCATTATGAGTAATGTCAGAACAATCAGTAACTTCCATTGCATCGTTTCCTTGGGCCTTTTCAAGAATATTTGACATTCTTACAATATCTTTAGTAGCATTTGGAAGTCTATAGTAATCATAATGTATTTTTTCATGATGTCCTAAGTAGTCAGCCACGTCTTTTATTTCAGTCTTGCCCAAATTCATCGTTCCATATTTTGTCGCGATATGTTTCCTTAATTCCGTGCCTCTTAAAGTCCCAGGATTCTTAGCGCCACATAATTTTGAATATGTATTCATTAATTTAGTTGCTGAAAGATGACTAACAAAATTTCCAGGTATACCAAATAGATATTTATTCTTTGAATCCACATTTGCGTTCTTCCTATGCTTGAGTATTAGTTTGAGAGCTACAAAGTTTGCTTTATTTACCATTACAGGTACTCCCCTCATAAGTTTACCTTTTATTAGGAAACGTATATAATTTTTTGTTTTCTCCTTTTCAGAAGAATCGAGGTTTTTCAGCAGCTCATCGTTTTCTTTCAACTCTTCATATTGTAAAAAATCATTGATTTCTACTCTTTCAATTTCTCCAGCCCTTCGGCGATTGAAGAGCTGTAAAGAAATTAAAACTGTACCAAGTAATTCTTTCCATGAATTGTAAGTAAAGCTTACTAACAACTTTTTCATGAATGTTTTTCTACGATCTTCGAGAAAAACTCTCAACTTCTGAATGTCTTGGGAAGATGGTAATATTACTTTTTTCTTTCTTTTCTGCTCCAGTTGATTCTCTTGGACAGTTTTAAATACATCATGTGATAGACCTTCTTGCAATAGCTGAAGGAAATCTTTTACATCTTCTTGTCTGGATCTCTCCTTTTTTTTTATATACTCTGATATCAAATAAAATGAAATTTTTTTTAAATATGAGCCTATGGCATAAGCAGTGGCCGGATTCTTATACTTGCCTGTTTCAGAATTTAATGAACACATCTCATTTATACTAAGCATTACATGATCATAGTAGACAGGATCAAATACTTGTTCAAATTTTATTTCTGGTAAGTTTGAAACTTCTTTAAATTTCAGAAAAAATGTTGCAACACACCTCAATCTCGTTCGGATCATCTTGTACAAATGAGGTGACCTATATTTTTGGGCCAAACGATTTCCAAACAGAAGTATTCCGTCATCTGATATTATAGTTTGGGCTACTTGATCATTGCGGAGCATTGGAAGTATTTTGTATCTGAGGATATCACTAGCCACTACAGAAACAAATAAACTTTTTTGTCTACTTGATACTGAGGAATCTTTACTTCCTTTTAACCTGTTCAATTTACACCTCCTAAAGTGTGATATTAGGGACAAATGGGAGTACATTCCTCCACAATTAGCACACGGCTTAAAATGATCTCCTTTTCTTTGTTTCATTGCAGAAGGACGTCTAACGACGATAAGGTCATTATTCATATTGCATTCTGCTTGGGTATTATAAATAAAGTCACCTTCTACTCGAATTTTACTGATGAGTCTAAGCCGAGTAGTGTCTTTCTTAGGAAGGCTAAAAATAGATTTAACTTCATCTTGATCAATATGTTTGAGCTCCAAATGGCGTGCGAATTTTGTTTGCAGTTTCAAACAAAACTTACAGAAGTGCTTCTTCGATTTTGACTCAATAATATTCAGCTCTCTATAGTTCAAAGTACTTGGTTTTAAATTATCCGTCTTCAGATCTAAAATATATAATTGCAACATTTATCTAGAATAAGAACATTAAAATTATAGTAAAGATTCTGAACTGAATTTTCAAAAATGAGGAATTTGACATCTCATATTTTCTGAAAAATTGGTGTGAACTTTTTGAAACTCATTGTATAATTATTTAAAAAAAAAAATGAAAAATTAGTGGCCACCTGATAACTGAGGTATAAATTCATGATTTCTTTCACAAGCTAGAAACTAATGTGAAAATGACTTACGCTTATTTGTTTTTGTGACATTAACAGTCTCAGTATCTTCTGTTATGTAAGTTGGATCATGTAATGAATTATCTCTGTCCACACTAAGATCACATTCAGAAACTGCAATATCTATAAACAAGATAGGTAGATCACATTATCACTTATCATGTAGACCTACTTCCTTATTAGATTAATTAAAACTGACGGCAACAACTATAAGTTGAACATAGACTTACTTTTTTAAGAACAAATTCACGTCTATTGAGAAAGTACCATACTTACTTTGATTTATTTTTGTATCATCTGCCTCATATGTAGGATAACATCTAGAATTATCTTCATTACCACAGAGATTAGATGTAGAAATTGCAGTATTCATATCTAAAAAGGAATGGTGCAAATGAAACAGTTTATATACATAGATCAATGATCAATTATAGAGGATTTGAAACTAATTTAGTAACTATGTATAGATTTCCATCCAAAATTTTACAAAAACAGGAACTGTTTCAGATATTTTATAAATAATATAGTTCAACTTACCATTCAGACTTTCAATATCTTCACTCATTTGGATATCTCGTTTCTTTTTTTCCAATATATTTCTATTATTATTGAGAAAAACTATATGAGCTTCATAAAAGCCCATTTTTTTATATGGAGCCCACACCAAATCTCCTTCAATTGGAGTCAACTGCCTTGTAGGTACTATGTACAGAATTTTGTCCTCAATAAACCTCACTAGACAGTATTTCTTACTGTTGTCTATAAATAATTATCAACAGATAGTATTTACATTTTCAGCAGAAATTATCTGAACACCCGAAGGTCAGGTGTTTGACAAAGCTAGTAAAGTCCATTTCAGAATAATCGCAATATGCATCTAAAAGATTGATAACTCGACAGAATATGAAAACCATTTCGTGAACTTTTTATTTCTATGATAATGAAATTTTCAATTTTCATTCCATTTCTCAAGAAGCTACAAGTACTAAATTATAGCTTATAGAAGCAGATTGCTCACTCAATATTGTATCTCTCATACACACTCCTGGGAAACAACCTTTGCTCAGAAAGTTTGTCAGTTATGACACACTGTTGTTGGATATCTTATTCTGATAAGTTTCCCAACAGACAAATCCTATCTTACTTCGCTACTGCATAAAATCGTAAATACATATGCATAACTAGATTCTAAAAATACATAAAAAATATTATTTAGCATCCTTTAAACGTTAAAAATAATAACATTGGGCAACATTGTAGGTTCGTTGTTCTTTCACATTTTTAAGCTTAAACTGAGATAAGATTCTTACCCTTTGTTGTTTTGCCAGTGTTTCCCCTATTTTAATTGGTTTTGAGTGTCATTATTCTAAACAGAGTATTATTTCATGTGAACTATAACTATTGATAAAGTAAAAACTGCACATTATTGTTGTGTGTGTCGTATTAATTCCACTTCCGCGTACAACAAAAACCTTCAATTTTTAACAAAATTTCAACAAATAAATTGAATACACTCCATAATAGACAAAATAATAAATATATTACTGATTATATTTCTAAAACGTTTATAACACATCTATTAAACAACTCATTATAATTACGTCATATTTTATTTTTCAAAGAAACCCGTCAGTACAAAGTACCTTATGTTCAGGATAACTAATCAAAAACCAAAAGAATAAATTGTGAAATGTACAGATGTTTCACAAAAATAAACAAACTTGATTCGAGTTCTTACAACACTGTGTTTGTCCTCTAACACCAATAATGAATTTAATCAACTTTTTCGTTCATAATATTAGTATCACTACACTAATGGTTAGTATTTATTATTTAGTTAAATCTATCATCGAACAGTTTATATTATTTAGTGTCGGGCATTGTATCAATTGGATACACCCCTGAGCGCGTGGAAAACAATTTCTTGTTGCGCCGTGGAAAATTTGAACCATGAACATCAAAAATGCCGACATCGAATGAGCCATCAACTGTTATTGTAAGCTTTATACTGTGCTTTTGGCTTTTACTTTATTTCACGTTTAAGAATGACAGAAATTCGTTACTGAACGCGGTATGCAACAGTAAAAAATTGTATGAGTAATACAATCTCTCTAATTTGATTTAGAAAAGATACAAAAAATGGAATGCACTATAATTATCCAATGATATATTAAAACTAAAATATAGCGCGATTATTCTGAAATGCCACGTGCAACACATCGGCAGTTTGAAAAATGGCGACTTATATCCTAAATACACATTTTCAATTTGATTTCACATTTATCAGTAAAATTAGATATTATAATTACCTTTTACTTTACGAAATCGATTCATACTTTCTTTTGTCGATAAAGATTATTCACCGGCAATATAACTAAAAAACGATATGAATTAAACTGTATCTATAAGCACTTAATGATATAGCTTTACTAATGGAGAATAGAAAATGGATCATTCCAAAAGAACAAAACCGACGAATTTAGAATGATTACTGGAAAATGAACAATGGAGTTTACCAATTGCATATATTAATATATATATATACCTAATTAGCCACATTTATTAAGCTGGTCTACTATAATCCCCGAACTCATAGCTTCTTTGCAAATTCTTTCAAATATCATATTTGAAACATAAGATACCACTAGATGGAACTTATCAAAGTACAAAATTTTTTGCTTGTTTTTTTAACTAACATGGATTCATATTTGAAATTCGTGAAAATAGGGTTTTATCTAGTCTTTATGTCGAGATATTCGTTCTTTATTGAAATTTTTCATTGTTTCAAATTGCAAAATAATAGCATCCAATGGGAATATTATAGGTACCTACCTAGATGGCTTCCAAACTACGCAGTTCTGTAGATTCAACGATAGAGTGCGCAGTATATATTTCAAATAATGTTGAAAAACTGTCAAATGTCAGGAATAATTTTAAGACTTGAAGTCACTGGGCCCAGTTCTTCGAATAACAAAACCCATAGAAGGAGAATTAAATACTTTATTTTGAAGCCAACATATCTATGTCTAGAGTACCTTTATAACTGTCTTTGCATCTAAATTGTATTATGTATTTCTGTTTCTATTTAGAAAAAATATAGGTATTTATGTTGATATTTTTACCACCTGCATATATCATAAATAATGGTAAAGATTAATACAATAAATTATAGTAAACGAGCTCCAGATATATAATTCGATTAAAACTATATAATACCTACCTATGTATTTAAAAAAATTAATTCGTTCATATGAGGTATGTATAGACATTCGATTTTAAACATCGCCGTAACTTCACTAATTCTTGTAATATTAAACCGTTCATTGTTAATCCTTTGAAGTGGCGTTCTAATCTGTTTTTAGGCGTTTTTGATGATTCGTCTCCTCTTACCAAAGTAAGTAAATTTGGACAAAATGATTTGTGTTCAGTAGACAACAAATTTGATTACTGGAAATTATTACCGAATATACAGGGCGAACCGAGGATCTACAGTGTTTTTTTAATGAAATGTCATGTATATTAGCATATTTTTTTTCAAGCAGTTCAGTGACCTCCAATCACCCCTCCAATATTATTGCATTTCCTTAACCAAATTATGATTTTTTTTATGAAAATGAAAATCTTATTTGCAGATGCATACCGAAAAAACCACTGTCATCCTTCATCATAGTTACGGAACTCAAGAGAAAATAATTATGATACCATTTGATAGATAGATGTGCGATGTTTCTGGTCCATTTCCATGCCCTACAATTATACAGAGTAGCTGAAAATTATTTTTCTAATCCGAATTGTTTAAAATGAATTTTCTAGTTTGTTTTTTCAAGTGGAACAACTCGTATATTTTCGAGCGTCTGATGTAGAATATTTTTTGTACATCCACCCATATCGCTATTGTCTCTCAACAGGTCAAATTCTAGAAGCAATTAATAGTTTTGCTATTCATACATAGGTGCGCGTTCCATTAAATGCACTATTCGGACGTAGAATCGACAGTCGGCTATCTTTCCCTAGTTTTGGGTATCGCCATCTATGAATCGGGTATTCCGCTTCAAAACTTAACACGGGGTAGATTATCATAATTTGGTAAATACCTATTCCCAGAAATGACAAAAAAGC